>NC_134485.1:283014070-283224070 GCF_040206685.1 Ascaphus truei
TGAATTTCCCAATATTGCAAATAAGTCTCTGAGGTTTCTGCTGCAGTTTTCAAAACACATATATGTGTGAACTTTGATTTTCAGCACTTACCAACATCAAAAATAATAAGAGAAAACAACTTCTATCTTTTGAAGAAGAAATGGAGTATGCTTATCCATAATTTGTCCAAGAATCAAAGAAATATGTAAAAGTCATCAATCTCAAGTTTCACACGGAATTTAACATTTTCAAGTTGTATTGTTCTTTCTTTTAACCCTACAGGCCGGTTCGGCAAGACATTCACGTCCTCAGCTGTCTGACTTCCAAGGACGTAAAACGTGACTTTCATATCTTGAGTAAAAGGGAGTTTTCATGTCTTCTATTAATGCTATTTTTCATAAGTCACTTCGATGACTGCCATGAGCTAGAAAATATTACCACCAGAGCAAATTTCTGGGAGATTAAATTGGAAGGCCTGAATGTTTAATAAAAAAATATTTAAAAATGTTGCATTTTTATTAATTCTTTCAATTACTATACTGTTTTACTTTGTTTTAACTATTGCATTATAATATATATATATATATATATATATATATATATATATATATATATATATATATATATATATATATATATACACACACACACACACACACACACACAACACGTAATTTGACAGCTGCAACTCCACTGGTAAATCCATGCAGGTAGGTGCTTGTAGCATAAGTAATAAATGAACATACAATACTGTTTTCACACGAAATCAGAGGACAGCTCTCATGTAAGTCAGGTAAACAGGTTTGTATTAACAACAATATAAGGCATAGGTAACCAACATTTCGGTCCCTGCACCAACTTGAGAAAGGTCCCATTTGGGGACAGAAACGTTGGTTACGTGTGCCTTATATTGTTCTTAATACAAATCTGTTTACCTGACTTTCCTGAGTGCTGTCCTCTGATTTCATGTGACAAGAAAGTATTATATATATATATATATATATATATATATATATATATATATATATATATATATATATATATTATATTATATTATATTATGTTGGAAGGGAGAGGGTTTCTTAGCCAAAAATTTGAAAGCCACACCGTTATTACCTAAGCTTTGCTAGTGTAATAAGTAAGAAATGTAACATTATTATTATTTGACCTAGAATGCTCAAAACAGAATTGTTTAGAATAATATCACATGCAGGTAATCCAGTCGGCACCAAAGCATCATACAATTTTTAAAAATAACTTTAAGTTGTTTACAGAAAAGTAAAATCTCTAGGATAATAATACGTTGCATCTGTCAGTTACTTCTTTTAGACATAATGGAACGATCCAGGATGGGACATGTAACTGCAGGGATTTTAGGTGAGCACTTTTAAAAGCAAAAATTGATTGCTACATACCTGAGGATTTTGATGAAGCTTAAAATTTAAAAACAAGAATGTTTCTTTATTGTTTCAATTAAGGTAGCACCTTTAACATAATCAGTTCAATAAAATAATGTTTCTAATTAAAAATCACAATTCAAAAGACAATGAAAGTATGAGCCGTGTAGTAGTTTTTTAAACATAATCAAACACATTTTCTATATTAAACAGATATTGGTATACAGTATTTAACCATGAAACTAAAATTAAGTAGCATATTTCCATTAGTGTGCTTATAGTTTTCTGAAGAGGCCCTAAAATATGATGTCCTCCATACTTTACTCCTTGAATCTTCAGTCATATTCTCCTTCCATTGCAGTAATTTAAATAAAATAAAAATGCACTCTTGACTATTAAGGAGAAAATAGATGCCCTACTACAAAACACCTTTGATAAATCATGAAGCCATGAGACTTTAGTAAGTTAACCTTCAAATCTGCAGAAAACAACATACATAGTGAAATGGAAGAAGTATGTGAGTAAGCCACATCTCAGCCTTATTAGTCTTTTTTTTCACATATTGTAAAATGTACTCATCAGATCCAAGATCAAACTGTTGGATATATACTGTACAGTGGCGAGAATTGTTTTGTGAATTGCAATGATAATGATGGAAATTCCATAGTTTTTTCATGATAACCTTCTTGAATCAAAACCAGTCTCTTCTTAGATATCCAAATAGGGTTTATATTAACCAATTCCAAGTCTTCTGAAACAAAATGATGTATGAATTAGACAAATAATGAGTAATTAAGAATCAGGGTATGTTTCAAAGTAAGTGGAACCCTGGTTTTATCAGCAGAATGAAAGGGGATAATTAGAATCAGCTGTTTAAATAATTAGGTAGATCTTCAGGTGTGAGTTTGGGAGGCCCCACCCTATATAAATATGAGAAACGTTGTGATTTTGGTCTTTACCATACAGGTGTGTGCAAACATGTTATGACACACACAAAAAAATATCTGAGGACCTCAGAAAAATAGTTATTGATGCTCATCAGTCTGAAAAGGGTTACAAAAGCATTTCTAAGGATTTGGGGCTCCACCAATATACTGTCAGACAAATCAAGAAAGTTCAAGACCATAGTCACTTTAATTTTTTTAAACTGAAGTTTTATTCATTTTAAATATAAGGGCTGGGGATACAGAAAAAGATAGGGGGCTGGGTGAGAGCATTGGTATCAAAATACAGTACAATAGTTTCACTGCTGAGATGAATTAATCCATTAAATCGGGGAGGGGAGATGAGGAACAAGAGGAGAGAGGGAGAGAAGGAAAGAGAAAAAAAAAAGGAGGAACGGCCCCCGCTTGCCTGTGTTTCTTAGGTGTTAAGCACAATGTCCCATATAGATCTCTAAGGTTTCCCTACTGAAACCCCTCTGCCCTAATCCATAGGTCCCAACAACCACAAATGTTTTCATACTGTCATTAAGGAGTTGGGTTATTTTCTCATACTGTAGTATTTGCCAGATCTTGTTTTTAATTATTTTTATCTCAGGAGCAGGCTTCCTCCAACTTGCAGCTATACAACAGCATGTGACTGAAAAGATGTGTGAGGCTAAATCTGCCCTCCACTTTTGATATAGTTGGGTTGGGTTTATTTAAGAGGGATGACAAGGATCCAGGTGCACTGTTAATCCTAGTACCCGGGTAATCAGTTTATGGATCTGGTTCCAGAGGGCTGCTATGAAGGTGCAAGATCACCATATGTGGAGAAAGGTCCCTTGCATCCTACAGCCTCTAAACATTTTATATTTTAATCGAAATCTGTTGCCTTAAATACATATTTCCTACTTATCATTGCATCACCTTCAATGCTAAATTCTCATAATGTCAGAATGAAATGATCTAGCTGATGCAGACAAACAACGTAACCGGACATAAAAACAAACATTTGGGGAAAGAAATATATACTACGAAGAGATTACAATCTATATGGTAATTTGCCACAATTAGAGTAAATGTACAGTAAGCGCATTATGGGGCTTATTCACTAAACCTCAATAAGTGACTTATAGCACTATAAATGCCCATATAATGCGATATTGCCTGTGTTGCTATTCACAAAACTCCGATAACAGGGCAATATCACATTAAAACAGATTTTTATAGTACTGTTAAACTTTGGCAAAAACAAGCTGTACGATAAGCCAAAAAATGCCTGAAATCAATTTTTTTTTGTTGCCAGAAACCGCTATTTACTAAGCAACGATAAGCATATAGTTCTGTAAAAACGTGCAATATTTTGGTGCCAGCTATGGGCTGGTGCTAAAGGCATTACAAGATGCATAAAAGCAGTTTATTTTAGTTTTACTACACAGGATTGATATCAGAGACCGGCGGGGCCCCCCTGGAGGCCCTTGGTATCAATCCTGTGCAATAAAAAAAAAATTACTGCCAGTTTCATTACCCTAGCGGCTAACCACTAAGGTAATGAAAGTGTTAAATTGCAGGTACTGATTTGTTGTTGGTATAGGGCAGGGGTGAGCAAACTTTTTATGCCGAGCCCCCCTTTTCATCCATAAAATTTCTCGGGCCCCCCCTGCCTGATGTAATCAAAATCACATGGAAAAAAAAAAAAAAACCTTTATTAAACGATATACAAAGTAAATCCAAATATGTCTAAATACTTACATATTTCAACAGCTCGCTCTTGCAAAATTAGGCTGCGTCCACGCTGCCGCTGAGAGCGGTGACATCACCAACTCTCCAAGCATGAGCACAGGGTGTCCTGCATAATTTTCCACCGTGGATCGGGGCTAATTGTGTGTTTTTGTGTGTGTGTATTGACTGCTGCTGTGCGCACTTCAAAGTCAATTTTGTTTGTCTCCCCAAGCGCCAAGCTTGGGAGAGCATACGTGCACAAAGGCAATACTTTTTTTTGGGGGGGGGGGCATTCATCCACCTCTTTGCTACCTCCCTTCCCTCTCTCCCAAACAACTTTTTTTTCTTCCTTCCCCTCTCTGCTCTTTGGCTTGCTATCCCCATTGTCATCCACACTTCTACCTACAGTATTATTTATTTTTTTCCGTTTTCAATGTTGTGTTTTCACTTTCTTTTTACATTATTTCTGTACATTCATACTGTAGTATGATTGATATAGTGGCAGCCTACCCTTTCACTTGCAGAGGATCGCAGCGAAGCAGGTTGCCAGCGGAGGAGAGCAGGACCACAGCGCTATTGCAGGGCAGACACCGGAAGGAGGTGCGTTTGACTTCACCGTGCTCGGGCGTGCTCCTCCCCGTACCTCCGAAGCCCCTGCGCATGCGCACACGCACACACCATCACGTGGTCGCCATCTGCACTATCCTGTCAGCCACCCGGACACATCTTCGGGTGCCCGCTCGTGCACATCTTCTTGGCCGCCCCTCGCGCACAGCTTGTGCGTCCTCCCGCGCACAGCGTCTGCTGGCCCGCGCACCCAGTTTTCACCGCACGCCACCTGTGCCCCCTAAATAATCTTGCGCCTCATTGCACCCCCAGTTTGCGCGCCACTGCATTACAATCAATTACAATCTCTCTTACAGCATTACACTCTCTCAATCACCACACTCACACTCACCACATACACTCAATCTCCCCCCCAACACCCACACACTCAATCCCCCCCACACACTCAACCCCCCCCACACACACTCAATCCCCCCACAAACACTCAATCCCCCCCACACACACTCAATCCCCCCCCCCACAAACACACTCAATCCCCCCCCACACACATTCAATCCCCCCCCACACACACTCAATCCCCCCCACACACACTCAATCCCCCCCACACACACACAATCCCCCCACAATCTCCCCCCCCCACACACACACACACACACACAATCCCCCCCCCACACACACTATCCCTACACACACACACACACACACAATCCCTACACACACACACACACACACACACAATCCCTACACACACACACACACACACACAATCCCTACACACACACACACACACACACAATCCCTACACATACACACACACACACAATCCCTACACACACACAATCCCTACACACACACAATCCCTACACACACAATCCCTACACACACACACACACACACTCCCTACACACACACACACACACACAATCCCTACACACACACACACAATCAGTCACACAATTTCACTTGGGGGGTGACATGCTCCGATCCCCCACCCCCCCCCCCCATGCTGCTGAAAACTGGTGCGGGAAGCAGACAGGAAGAGAAGGAGGGGCTGTCTGTGTGCAGAAAGAAGCCCCGCCCCCTCTGCAAGACACAGACACATAGAAGCAGCAGCACGGAGCTTCTGGCCGCCCGTGCACAGCTCTGCCGGCCCCCAGGTTTCCCTGCAAGCAGCCCGCGCCCCCCCTACATAATCTTGCGCCCCACAAGGGGCGCGCCCCCCAGTTTGCGCACCGCTGGTATAGGGGATGGGTGAAGCTTGCAGTTACCTTGTGGGAGGGTGGCAGTAGAAGTTAACCTCTTCATTACAACTGTTAAGGTAATGAAGGTATTAACCCCTTGTGCTACCCTACCGCAAGGCCTAAACACTAACCCAGGGCAACTACCACCTTTACCCACCCTCTGTACCAACAACCGGAATGGGTAAACGTGCCATTTGTTTTTTTAAGGATTTGAAGTCCCTCCCTTTAAGATTACGTGACATTCTTTGAAAAAAAAATGGAAGCTGTCACGTGGTACTACAACCAATCAGATTGGGGTGTACCATGTGATGCCTCACATGTATATCTCCCAATCAGATTGGTTGGATTATCATGTTTTGGCAGCCATTTTTTTGGGGTGATGTCATTGTCACAGGAGACCAGGCATTTACACCTTTATATCTGGATCATACATTGAGCAAAACAAGATAAGTGAAATAAATTGGACATTTATTCACACGAAAAGGCAAAGACACAATGTTACACAAACTACATAAGACTAACACACTTACTTGGGACCTGGGGCAAAAAACTAGACTTTCCTATCTTAATATAAGATTAAAAAAGAGACTTTTAGTTGACCTGGACAGTTCGAGATGTCCTGGAACCCAAATTGGCATGAACCTGATGACACCGCTCTCTGTCCTCCTGAGGTGCTGAAATAAGTTCACCGGGAGTTAGCTCCAACGTCCTGGAACTCGATTTGGCTTACAATCCTAGCCACCTCCGCTACGTTTCTTTTTGAGAACTTGGTCCCAAAAAGCTAGACTTTCACCTCGGATTTCTGAAGTTGGTGTCATTGCTATTTCTTTCGGAGCATCTTTTGATCGTTTCAATTTTCCGCTGCTGTTCTGGTGCTTAGAATCCGACGACCGGATTGGCTGAGGATTTCTTATAGTATTTCAGAGTGCATTCATGAAATACTCCAGCCAATCTCAGTGTGGGAAATTTCCTGCCAGTCAATCAGAGCGATGCCAGTCTTCTGAAGCCGGGCAAGTGAATCAATCAGGCAATGGCGTGTGCAAGATTGCCACTTCAGCCACTTGGTATTCAGAAGCTACCCGCTGGGCTAGGCGCCTCCATGGCTGGGAAGGCAAAAGGTAGTCCGGAGGACTTTCATTCATCACAGGACGCACATACATGACCTAGCCATCCTGCCCAAATGGTCTTCACACCTCTGGTATTCTCTGTGGCTTTCAAGTCCGATGTCTGAGTAGACACGCTGGCACCAAAGTTGGTAGCTTTGTGACGCACTCAGGACATTCGATATGAAAGTCCCAGCTCATAATACTGTGCACAAGCATATGTGTTTTAAAACACACTGTTTAATAAAAATAAACACTTTAACAATATCCTAAGTTTTCTGGTATGGGGAATAAAATAAAAAGGGTGCCGCGGATGTTAAAGGAAAAGTATGTACGCAGATATGTGATGTGGTGCCATGCCTTGTGAACAAAAAAACAATAACATTTAAGTTTAAAAAATAAAATAAATAAAAGCTGCACTTTATTTTCTAGTAGCCATATTCCCCACACACTATAAACTGAACTTGGACTTTTAAAACTCCTCACAATGGTTGGAGCACCTCAGAACCCTTATATAGCTTCTGGGTGACCTGGGCATTAACTGGGTATCCCCTTAACCTAGGGACCCCTTGACAATTCAGGGACACCTCACATTCCTATGCCCATTTACCCTACTGGTCTGTGCTGAAGCAGTGAATCCTAGCGGTGAGTCATGCAAGCGTTTTCAAGGGGAGATTTTCCCAGAGCAATGTGTCTATATGTATCTGGGAATCTGACCTGATTCCCTGCTACATTTTTGTTGTATCCAGCAACTCTGGACCCTGACTAGCAAGACACAGGGCCTCATGCAGTAAGCGACGATTATGTGAAATCGGCAAGCTTATCGATTAGTCATGTTATTGGCGTTTTTCCCTCTCCGTATGCAGTAAGTGCCGAATACATTCAAAATCAACCAGAAAACAAATCCGCCCACTCTCACGATGATGAGCCGATCACACACAGGTGTATCGGCGTGCGTGGCGGGGTGCTGTTAGGTTGCACAATCACAAATCTTGCTGAATCAGGCGAAACAAGCATGTTTTTGATTGCGCGCCATATTTAAAGGCAACGTGTACTGCTAATCATTCTCTGTGTTGTTGGGAGTGAGAGAGAGAGAGAGACGCACAGAGCTGGACGATTGAAGATTTGCATATTGACTGAGAGACTTGTTGTGTATTGGGTGAGCTTTGTCCTTTGTTGTTTTGTTTACATCTTTGTCTTGTTTTATATGTGGAAGTGGGTCGTGTGATTGCCTGTACATTTCTTGTCTGTTTTTTGTGAGAGCTGGAAGTATGCCCGCAAAGCGTGGGAAGAGTGATGCTGGTGGGAGTGGGAGTGCTACTCGTGCGAGTACGCGTCGGAGTGAACGTTCTGTTCAGGGGAGTGATGTTGCTGGTGCACCGAGTGGTGTTGCTGGGAGTGGGAGTGCTGGTGCTGGGAGTGGGAGTGCTGTTGTTGGGAGTGGGAGTGCTGGTGCTGCGAGTGGTGTTGCTGGGAGTGGGAGTGCTGTTGTTGGGAGTGGGAGTGCTGTTGCTGTGAGTGGGAGTGCTGGTGCTGGGAGTGGGAGTGCTGTTGCTGTGAGTGGGAGTGCTGGTGCTGGGAGTGCTGGTGCTAGGAGTGTGAGTGCTGGTGCTAGGAGTGTGAGTGCTGGTGCTAGGAGTGTGAGTGCTGGTGCTAGGAGTGGGAGTGCTGGTGCTGGGAGTGCTGCTGGTGGCGCAGTTGCTGATGGGGTGTCTGGTGGTGGCGTGCTTGCTGGTGGCCAGCTTTTGGAGGCTCTTCCATTGGAAGAAGGAGAGTCCAGTCAGCACCAGCCAAGCTCTGACCCTAAACCTGCTCGGAAAAAACGTGTGGAGAAGCCACGTAATCCTCGCTTCAATGACCAGGAAAATAGGGCTCTTGTCACTGGCATTCTGGAGCACTATGACAGTCTCTATGGACATTTAGTAGGTAAGTGTAACTTTACATTTATTATTCAAATACATGTGATCCTAGGTCATCTGAGTTTTGTTCATATGCAAATATGGGTACACAATATCTTTCTATGTTCATTAGTGTGGAAACACAGCTTTTTATCATGCCTTACAAGGACAAATAAACACAGGCGGTCAATTTGCCAGAACTGCATACAATATGAATGCAACCTTGCTTACATGTATAGGTTTAGTAGTGAATGCTCATGTGCTGCACATATTACACATAAAACAGCATGTTTGCTATCTCTTGGAACAGCTAGCAGTGTAGGAAACTGGTGCTTATATTATTATTAATTTACCTCATATCTTTTATATGTTTTTCAAGGGCGGACAAGTGCAGCAAGCAAAAAAGAAATGTGGGACACAATAGTCATTGGTGTCAATGCCTGTGGGAATAGTGTCAGGGACAAGTATCATTGTCGGAAAAGATTTGATGATATTAGGTCCAAATTGAAAAAGAAAATACAAGACTAACGCGTGCATGCTACTGGCACTGGAGGTGGGCCCACACCACAACGTCTCATATTGACTCCATTGGAGGAGCTGCTTCGGCCAAAATTACTTACCGTCGTCGTGGAAGGCTTGGCTGGTGACCGTGACATTGGAATTTATCCGTCACAATTTCCAGCAGGTGATAAATATTACTGTACTAGGCGTGTCGTTGCTTACAGTTATTTTGCATATTTACACTGCTTTTTATACTGTCTTCACAATATAAGCATACCTGCATCTATATATGTATATGTCTGATTCTGTATATATATATCTCAAAATAGACATATATGTAGTAGTCCTACTAAAAGCAGTAACTAATATAGCACGTGCCATTGCGTGCTCATTTACATGTGAATTCCCAAAATGCATAGCTGCAGTGGAAGCAATTGATGGTGGGCGAAGATGGGGAACAACAGGGTAGTACACATGTGTAACACATGTTCATGAGAAATTATTAGTAGCTACAGGTACAGAACAGAAATATGTATCATATTATTGTGTATTTTATTGATTTTACTCCGACAAACATGACATTACTGCCTATTTTAAGCATGCATCAAAGAAATTGCATGTAACGGCCTACAAACATCACTGGCACTAACACATCTATAGTTGCTTATGAAAAGGTCCATTTTTGCTTTATGTCATATACAGACAGCATAATGAGGCACACGTATCATATGTTATGTCATTGTTTTCATAACTTAAACACTGCAGATGACTACTTAGCTCATCTACCATTGTGTTAAAGCAGCTGCAATTAATATCTCATCACAGCATACACTTCAACAGAGGGGGTGGGGTTCAGCACACACACTAATTACAGCCTCATTTCACGGTCAACTTAGTTCACACCATTTGCACCTGTTTCAAGTCATTGAAAGGTGTGGCTGATTAGGCTTTTTGGGGAAGGGAATACCTTTCTTACAACCTGAATAGCACAACTGAAGTTAATCACACTCATTTGAAAGCTTAACTCTAGCTACTAAATGCCCCAACAACTCATTACTTATCAAAGCGTACGTCACACATTAGTTCACTCATATCTATAGTTGAACTACTATGAAAGACACATTATCACACACTGCATGTGTTGTCTTGTTGAGTCACAGCCACATTCAGGTGTGCCACATCTTCGATTAATGTACCACACATATCCTCTACCAAAAACAACACTTTTTGCAATATGACCACCTTCATGATAACCATTGTGAATGGTCATCTCATGATAGTTATGTACATTATGATACTGATATCACTACACAACATATGATTTTTATGTACTCATTTAATCTATTTATCCTCACGCATTACTGCAGAAACATAGTATGTTGTATGTTAGGGAACTCAAAAATTCTAAGTACACAGGCATGTACAGTGTTATTACAACTATTTATGTTCACTTTCACACACATTTTCGGTTAAGGAACTGATGTTGTTAGTTAATCATAAATACAGAACATACAATAAGTGTTTGTTCAATATTTACACATGTAAATGTAAAACTTATGTTATTGTTATATATAGTTGCCCCTGGAGGACATGTGTCACCTGAGATGGAACAAGTGTCTTCACCTGGGTCAGCCAGCTCAACACTACTAGAAGGTGAGTGTATCATTTGCTGGCCATATAATATGTGCTCTTCTATATGTTATGTTGTCATGTGCATTATTTGTTTTGCACATCTTCTTTAAATAGGATTACTTAGTGTCAGTGAAAATTAAGTGTAAGGCAACATGTATTGTGTTAGTGATGTTAATTATCATGTAGGACTTCTGAGTTTAGAGCAACTTTTCATTCATTCATATTTCATACTGAGTCCAAACATTATTCGTAAGTCAAGGTAGTTTTTAATGAGGTTATAAAACGTATGCTAACATGTTAGGTGTTACTTAGGACACAGTACAATTACATAGTAACACAGCATACATTAACATGCCATTTAATAATGTGTACATTTCTTTTTAGAACATCATGGTGATGAGGATGATGAGTATGATGAGGATGACGCCACAGAAGAGACTGAAATACAATCATGTGACCATGAAGAGGTGCCAATAGAAACTGTTGTACCGCCAAATCGTCCATCAACTTCCACATACGATGCAATTGTAGCTTCAGAGGGAAAAATAGTGGACGCAGAAAATCGTCGCCATTCAGACATGATGACAGTGCTGGAAAGGATGATTGGACTGCAGGAAGAAACAGTATCACAATTGGCACATCTCCACAGAGTCTTCATTGAAGTGCCTAAACAGTTGCAAAAAATCAACACCTCATTCGAAGCATTAGTTGTTCAGCAAACACAAGCTAATTACTGGAGAATGACTAATGTACCACAATTCAACACCTCCCAGCCAGGATCTGTTCATGCAGGTCAGTTTTCACCACATTCATCTGATATTCATTCACCAGGCCCAAATGTTACCGGTCAAGTAGCAGACATTGCTGTGCAGGTTCCTGATGACATCCTACCGCTGCCATCTGTACAAATTCAGCAGCAGACACCTACAAAGGAGGCGACAAAAACAAAACAAGACACACATGAAACAGACCAACCATAACTTGTGCAGTGTATACCAACTTGCTCACATGTGTCACTGGGCACAAGCCCTGTCCGTGAACAGTCACTACCCAAAAGCCCTGTAGGTGAATCGCTGCCCAAAAGCCCTGTAGGTGAATCGCTGCCCAAAAGCCCTGTAGGTGAATCGCTGCCCAAAAGCCCTGTAGGTGAATCACTGCCCAAAAGCCCTGTAGGTGAGTCACTGGCCACAAGCCCTGTAGGTGAGTCACTGGCCACAAGCCCCGTAGGTGAACAGTCACTGGCCACAAGCCCTGCCCGTGAAGTGCCAGAGGCCACTCAAAGTGGCTCTGTTGTGCCTAAAGTTGGTGGCAAAAGAAAAAGGAAAATTCAAGAGACAACAAGCAGGCCTGTTACTCGCTCGCAAAAGGAACAAAAAAAATAAATGTTATAATTCAGAAAATATGTCTTTGGCCTTGTTTTGTTGACTTCAGATTATCTAATTACTATTGTATGTATGCTGAAGACTGTGTTGTTTCCAAACTTTCAACTATGTTCTTGTACACGTGAAGTTTTGGAAATGTTAACACTCATAATTAATTGTGTTATAAATATTTATGTTGTAATCGTCTGTTCAGTAATGGTCCACCAGGAGCCAGTTGCTAAGTTTAGAGAAGCTGCCATTGACTTTGCAGCAAAACATTGCATTTGGGTGTGTTAATTGATGTAAGAATTGCATATGCATATTAGTCACATGCAATTATTAAAACACCTAAGTAAGTGCAAACATCTTTCTTGTACGTGTACAGCAGGATTATGTGTAAATTATTACTTACCTTTGCCTTGCTTGGCCATTGTAATTTTGTCCTTTAATCAGTTGTGTGTTCGTTTCTATAACATCTCAGAATGTATAATAATATATATACACACACACACACACACACACACACACACACTGAGTGAGTGTGAGTGTGAGTGTGTGAGTGTGTATATATATATATATGTATATGTGTATATATATATGTATATATGTGTATATATATATGTATATATGTGTATATATATATGTATATATGTGTATATATATATGTATATATGTGTGTATATATATATATATATATATATATATATATATATATATATATATATATATATAGTACTATATAAACTGGTATACACAAACTAATACACTTCATGCTTCCTTGTGAAAACACTATTTTAATAATACAGGCCTAATGTTTGAGAAATATCCTAAGTATGAGACTCTAACAGTATTGTGCTTAAACAAATGTTTATTACTTCATTCAATCATGTTTCTCACCATTTAAATAGGTTTCATACAAGGTATACTTAATGCCATCAATGTTGTGTGTACTCCTGCAATATAAAAAAAAAAAAAATATTATATATAAATATATATATATTTTTATAAGAGATATATTTATATATATATATATATATATATATATATATATATATATATATATATATACACACGTATTTAAACTCATGCAGACAGGGAGTTAACCAGACTTTCACATACACACAGAAATGTAAGCGGGGAAAAAACATTTCTTTTTGCAGGTGTGTTTTTACTGATATGCCTGGCTAAGAAATATTTTCACACACTGGTCTTTGTTAGTTTTCAAAAAAACACTATGTGAACGCATTCACAGTCTAGGGATGTTTTTCACAAACGAGATAAAAGAAGGAGAAATGTTTCTCCCACAGTCCCATATCACGAACCACAACTGTTAACCCAATTAGACAAACAAATCCAATTGGCGTTTGAAATAAGGAGTCAAAGTAGTTACTTTTGTTGACCTTGACAAGGAAAAACAGGAGTTTGTTAGCCATTCAGCACATTCATTTTGATGAGCAAATAACACAGACCTGCACACAGCTTTTGTGCTACTCAGACATGGCTGATGAATTCGTTAACAATATTAATCCCCTTTTAGGGTATAAGTACATGATCTGTGAAGCCATCTTGAACAGTCGCGGACAGAAAGCAAGCACACGCCAAATCGATGATTTCATTCGAGCAAAATATCCTTATTACCAAGACCGTAAGCATGCACGGAATTTTAATTCCTCAATAAGATTCACTTTATCAAGTAATGACTTTTTTGAACGTGACCAGGATAAGCTACAACACACCTATGGTTTCTGGAAGATTGCCCCGGAAAAACAATTTATCCTGAAAGACGGCACTTATATTGTCGTGAAAGGCATATTTATTCCTAATGGCAATAGCAATGTATCCGCTACTACTGATCCGTTTGAATCGATACGTGCTGCAATATCTGCAGCCTCCATTCCTGAAACCCACATTGTACAAGAACAAAAGTACTATGATTATGTACCAAGCCTTTCAGCTGAAATTGCATTGGAATGGGAACCGGAAGAAATGAACCTACCTCCCGACCAATTATTTGAAGAAAGCAGTGGCGATTCCTATGAGCGCATCCTGGAGGAGATATGTGCCATACTGGATTCAGCGGTTGGGTTAAGCGTGGATGAAAATGGCTTGCATTTCTGGAGCGACCAGTTGCAGCCAGGCGAAGAGTTAATTCTAGAAGAATGGTAAATATAACAATCGTTATGCGTTGACTCTGCGTTTAAATTTTTTTTTTTTTTGTAACCACCATTTTCACTTTCAATGCGTGGATACAGCGTAACATTGCAGACTGCATAACATGTAGCGATCACAAACAAATTGTTTCCTAATACAATATAGTAGGACCTTAAAGAGTAGTACACATTGCTGACGGAATAAATATACGTACTTTCCTATCCCTTTAAACATATTAGCAACATTTTTCCATTACTCTAACACATACCTGTTTTGTTATCATGCAACATCTACAACATTGAAAACCGGGTCCACCACGTATGACGTGGGACCCTTGTCATGGGCCAAGGCGTCCTTAAAAAGGATTAGTGATGTAAGTCCCGCCCCCAAGCGACGTGCGCGCCTCAAAGCCTATTGGCTGTCATGTTTTGTTATAGTAACGGTAACTGCAGTGTGTGATGCGTGCGGCTCAGTGTTTGTAGGCGTACCCTGGGCGTTAGCCGAATGTTAATTGAGTGGGAGGAGTGTTAGCGTGCGTTTCACGCTGGCTTAACATGACGTCACACGTATTGCATTTGCGCATTGTGTTATCGGCCGTGCTTTCTGTTCAAACACGTCTGTTTAAAAAGAATACAGATGTACTCGTTTAGAACGAATGTAGTTTCGTCTTCATTGTATTTGAAATAAAGATGTTATGTTTACTGGTATTTTCAACATGTATTGAACGCACAACGTACGCTTTGTTTTGCGCATGCGCTAACAGTTAGTGGAGCCAAGCGTGAAGTGCGTGCGCACACAAAGATGTGCGCGCACATCTTTCAGTATACAGGCAACGTTCACTTCTTATACATAGTTATGCCTGCTACAAATTTAAAGAAACATTACATACTGATGAACAGTTTTACTTCTAACATATAAGTGAGTGACGTGTGTATCTACACAATCATATAGAGCTGCGTAACGCGTTGTCACGGATGCATATCTAGTAAGGTGCCATCTTTGACCATCATGTGTTTGCTGTATTTCAGAGATGTCGGGGAAGATACAATCGGATCAATGTATGATTTCAGAAGAGTCTACCTTTATATGAGATGATTGTGAGGAGGAGCCACCGACTACTATACTACATATGGAACTAATTTTATATTGCTTGCAGCGCTTATTAACAAACAATTAAAAATGTGATACCCTTATGCCTATATTGCATAAGCACTTAATTAACATAATGATGTTGCAAAAGAGTGCCTCATGAATTTTTATTGAGTGTTCTTTAATGACTACTAACATTTTATGACATGGTGTGTTTTATATATAACAACCATTCCCACTCTGCTAACACATTTGTGTATTCTAATATGTAATGGAACGTATGACTGTCGAAACTATGTAACTATAATAATAATAATATGAGCATGTTCATGTATAGGGCTGCTAGTTGTACGCAGCAATTTACAGACACATGTTTCAGCCTGAGGTCCCTGGCCCGTGGAACGTACAAATGTTTTTTTGCCGCATGAGGCACAGGGAGATAAAGTGACTTGGCCAAGGTCACAAGGAGCCCACACCGGGAATTGAACCAGACTCCCCTGCTTCAAACTATCAGTGCCAGTGTGTGTCTTTACTCAGTGAGCCACTCCTTCTCCCAATGTAAAGGACACTTACAACCAAGTAGCCATTTATTTTTAAAATCTCTTGTTACATGGGTATGTAGATAAAATGGTTTGGGACTGTAGCAAATAATGTTACTGGCCAGATGTTATGGTCCCCTCCAATGCATGATGTTCTGAATATGACATCACCATCATGTTATGAAGTACGTTTCTGTGTATATTTCATTAACCTAACTAACTATAGTTTACTGTGTTTATTAATCGTTTAGAAATACATAGTATAGTCAATATGATGATATAAGCTACCATAATAAAGCTGGTGTTATCATTTGTCGGTGTTATACATGGATCCTACACCAATTGATAGAGACACAAACAGTTGTCTTAAAAAGTGTGTCTATGCTAGTGATGAATGTGCTCCCGTAAGTAAACAAATAAGTACAGTTATCCCCTTTTCTCCAACCACCTCTATATTACATTAATGGAAATTATAAGGAAACATACATAAAATGTGATGAAATGTGAGTAATCATTTTGTAATACAATGCACATGAAAGCTCAAGAGTAGCTAAATGCATATACATGATACAGAAAGTACATATATGTAACATTTGTGTTTAAACCAATATGTTGGGTTTTTAGTTCCAATAATTATAGGAAGATTGAGGTAGCCACATCTTATGAGAGATGTCAGCAAATATACATACCATGATCAGTCATACTGGAGATATACCTATAATGCAAAGGAACAATATATAAATTGCAAACATTGACATGCCATCTTCAGTACCGTAAACAACACAGCAAAGTGTGTATTTGGTGTTAAATGTACAACACCATGTATATTTCATGACATTCAAAATGTAAATCAGCCTGGTGTACACATCATATGGATGTACATGTTACACTGCACCAATAACATTGTATGTAAGCATACTAGAAGCATGAAACATAATATGTGTTTTGTCTTAGCATAAGGAATAACACAATGCTAAAATATTATTGCTTTGTTACCCAAGTTGTATTCACATACACACAACTAAAGTACAATTGAAGAGGGATTATATAACCTGTGCAACAATAACATACCGGTGCCACATCCCTTTGTGCACACAGCAGAGAAAAGAAAGGTGTGCAACCCATATTCATCTGTGTCCTAACAGAAGGTTATATAAAGAAACATTATTGTTAATATAACATAATTAAACTATAAAAGTAGTACTAGGAACATATGAGTTTGTACTTACAAGAAAAAAATGAATTGATGAGATTCTGTCGTGTCTGGCCACCACTGGCTGTTTGTTCATTTTCAGCAGCTACATGGGTGGGATGCTCGTCTACCAAAGCCTCAGCTAGGTCTGACTGTACATTGTGCCTGAGTGCAACATTGTGCAAAATGCAACAGGCAAGGATAATATCAGACACTTTTTGAGGCTTGTATAGAAGAGCCCCACCAGTTCTGTCCAGACACCTAAACCTGGTCTTGAGTAGGCCAAATGTCCTCTCTATAACAGATCTTGTAGATATATGGGCTGCATTGTACCTGTCCTCTGCTTCAGTTTGAGGGTTTAGCACCGGAGTCAAGAGCCACGGCCTAATTCCGTATCCTGAGTCACCTATAATGAATGGAGCACACATAAGCTGACATTAGTGATCAAATTGTACAATGCCAACATTCCTAAATCAACATGTGTTTTGTGTTAGAACATGTAAATATGTACTCACCCAGCAGCCAACCAGGTTCAAAATGTCCCTCTTCGAACGCATGGAAGACTGAAGAGTTCCTCAGGATAGAGGAATCGTGACTGGAACCAGGGAAATTGGGTACCACATGCATTATCCTCATCGTGGCATCACATACCACCTGTACATTGAGTGAATGGTAGTGCTTCCGATTGCGGTACACATGCTCACTCTGACTAGGTGCAATCAAAGCAACATGTGTGCAATCGATTGCACCCAGCACACATGGTATCCCTGCTATATTATAAAAGCCAGTCCTGACTTCCAGCCACTCTGTCGCCTCTGTAGGAAAATGAATATAATTCCTAGCGCGTCTATTGAGTGCATAGAGAAACTGGGTCAAGGCCCGCGAGAATGTAGATTGCGAGACCCCGCCCACTATGCCCACAGTTGTCTGGTATGACGCGGAAGCAAGATAATGTAATGAGCACAGCATTTTAACAAGCCCAGGGACTGCACGACCTCTGGCTGTGAAAAAATCTAAATCCCCCCTTATCTCCTCATAAAGAGCTAAGATTGCTGCTGAACTCAAACGATAGCGACTTACAATCTCCTCCTCACTCATCCCATCTAACAGGGTTCTCTCCCTGTACAGACGCGGACGAGGCACAAGTTGTCTCCTCTGTCTTCTCCTCTGATCTCCTGTCCCTCTCCCTGTCTCTGTCGTATCCGCGTGACTGTCCCTGTCACTGTCACTGTCCCTCGGTGTGTCCCTCCCTTGCCCTATATGATTGTCTTCATCATCAAGCATGTCATAGAAAAGAATGTTCCTCCGTCTCCTAAACAATCTCAACATTTTGAAATGAGTAGCTGTGAATGATCAGGTAATGTGCGTCCTTTAAATAGGTATGTGATGATGTCAGGTGACATAGTAAAATGCAAGGTGTTACATTAACATAATAAAGTACTTCTGTGGCAAGCTGTGTGCAGTTCTTGTTATAAGTATTTGTTGTGTGTATTCTGCAGGGAATGATGATATTTGGCAATGATGTGACGTGAACCTTTGTAGAAACATTGCTTGCAAATAAATAGTTGCATGTGCAATGCATGTAACACTTGTGAATGCAACAGTCAGTCATGTAATTAGGCAAAAAGGCTGAGATTGACGTGGGAAAAGTTTTGTGTAACATGTGTAATTAGGCATGTTATTGTGACATGTTGACAACAATGAATAGTCGTGTGCATATGCATGCATTTCTGTAAGGAGGATAGTTGGTATAGAATGAGTTAACAAGGTGTCCCAATGCTGAATTACTGTACATGTGTGTATAAGTTAGGTTGAAGTGCTTGTAATGCTACGGTTACAATGTAAACATGCAATGTGATTGAGCGTCCAATAAGTGACGTCATGAAAATAGGGAGGACCCAAAAGTATATGTAAACATGAGAAGACAGATGTACATGAACGTTTAAAGATGCGTGTCACATTACAAGCATTGTGTAATGTAAAGGAAGATGAATATACTGTGTATGAGTGACATGTGTGACATGTGTGACATCATGTAAATAATTGTCGCTGAGTTGAGTAAAATGTGTGATATGATGTGAGGTTCTCCTTTAAGAGTTGAGTATAGTATTTTCCCTTGCCACATCATCACATGATGAGTAATGTGACCCGCAAATGCTGAAAACATGTAAAAGTCGAATGTTATGCAAATAAGACACATCAGCTGTGACACAATGCAGGGAATGCCCCCACACTGTAATGCAAATGACGTTTGTATTGTGAGCAATGAAACGTAAACAGTACTATACTGTTATACGTCCCCGCTCCATTGACTTCCATTGATGTACAGAAGATGTTTTTTTTCTAAGTGCCGTTCCGGCAGCCTTAGCGATCGTTCTCCCGTCCAAACTGCCAACTTTAGTTGGCGGGAGAAATCGGCCATAACATCTCAATTTCGTAGTGCCGATCAGCCCCGATAAGCTGTTTTTTTTTGTTGAATCCAGCCGATTTAAAAAAGTGGCGATCAGTGTCGAAAACAGGCTTATCGGCAGGCGACTGGCCATAACCAAATTATCGGCTCCGAAACCTGGCGATATGAAGCACTTATCGGCGCTTACTGAATCTCAAACCCAATTTTGGCTATAACATGGCCATATTTCCCTTATCAACGCTTACTGCATGAGGCCCACAGTCTGATAACACTTTCTCCCTAAACCCCCCCACCCCCTTGAAACTGATAGCCCAGCAATCTCTGCTTGCTGGCACTCCTGGAAAGGTAAAAACACATTCTTTATTGTCGCATAATTTCATACAATGCATGTACAATCACTGGGCTCCAGAGCTGACACTTCCGAACCCTAATACATGGATCAGCTTAACATTTATTTTGAGCCTGGTTACCCCCTCACCGTTACAGTCATCTCAAAGGGTGGGAAACATATCCTTCCTGATTGGCTAGCTTCCCTCCTTTTGATGATGACACATCCTTTAAAAAAAAAAAAAAAAACGAATCTGTGACATGGTACACCAGCCAATCAGATTGGAGGTGTACCATTTGACACTCAAATGTGACATCATAGGTATTATATAAGGCCTGTCCCATCTCATTTTGATGCCAAGAAGCTGACGAGACAACATCCCAGGGGGTCTCCTAAGCTGAACAGCATTAATTTCAGCCTTGGGACCCCCTGCTTCCCGAGTTACAGGCTCCGTTATGAGGTAACAGTATCTCCTGCAGTATTTAAATCTGTGGATCACATGGGCCGTGATGCGGAGGCTTTAAAAATGGCGGGGATACAGGTGTCACATACCGGGGCCTGTACCTCGGGAAGCATTGGGTCCCCGAGGCTGAAATCAGTGCAGTTCAGGTCAGGAGACACCCTACTCCCATACACTATTACTAACATTAATATTTAAACTGCACGATCGCCTGTAAGAGCCATGCACGGAGGTGCAGTTCTCTCCGTGCAGCTCTTTGAAGCTGCAGTTTAAACAAACACTTTCAGTGCGATAACGCTTAGAAAAAAGAAAAAAAAAACAGTAATATGATCTTGCATTTTTTTACCGCACTTTAAAAAAAAATGTGTTTTTTCTTAGTGAAAACTGGTTTGACACACATGTTTTATAGTGCGTTAAAACAATGCAAAGTCGCTCGCCAATGCACTGAATTTATCGAGGTTTAGTGAATAGGCCCCAAAGACTATAGGGGACGATTTAGAGGTGGCTAACACCAGTGGAATCATAGATCAAACTTATTGTGCAAGCACTAAATGACTGTGTCTCATAAAAAAAAGACCTCAATTTAGAGTTGGCCAATATTAGGCATAAAAACACTGTTTGCATGGGACAACTTAAACTAGCGCTTCGAAGTGTAAATGTGAGGTGCCTAATATTTTTAAATGATCTCAACGTGGGTATTGCACCTGTTTTATATGAACAGTGAATTTAGAGTTGGAATAATGGCTGTTCTTAATCTAAAAACACTTCTAATTACACCTAACTATACACTAAGAAATCATGTTCAAATTTAGCAACACTTGTAAATAAAACACCATTTCCAGCACTCTTTTTCTTTAGAAGTTATTGCTGCAATGGCTGATTTTTTAATACACCAGTGAAACCTGGCAATGTTTGCTCTTCATTAAAATAGACCTAAACTCTGCAGAAAAAAATGATAGAATTGGAGGTAATCTATTCAGGGCCTTGCAAATCGGATTGGTGGATTATCATTTGACAGTCAAATATGATGTCACAGGCCTTATATAAGGCCTGTCATGTCTCATTTGACTGGAAGTAGATAGAGCATCAATATCTCCTGAACCTGTTAAAGAGAAGACAGACGATTTACTCACCGGGGCCTCCTCTGGAAGCAACTGGGGATCATGGACTTTGGTGCATCATGCTGATGAGGGTCATTGCTTTGTGGGTCAAGAGTTGGTGCCAAACATGGATGTGGAAGATTAAACTTCATCCCGGTAAAGGTAAGATACACTTGTATTGTATTTTATTTAATTGTGTATTTTTTCTTGAGGGTACAGATAACCATATTGACAATCAATGAGTTTTTTGGCAAATGTTTGTTTTTATTTAATTGTAATGTATGTGCCCACATTGTGGGGATACAGTAGGTTACCACAGTAAAAATCAATGAGATAATAGCCTACTGTGCCATGTATTGTATTGTAATGTCAATGTGATTTTATTGTGTATTTAATTTGTTTTGTAAACAAATGGGCAAAAGCGCTATTAGCCTTATTTGGCTACTAGTGCTTTTGGCCCATTTGTATGTGTGGTGATGCAGTTAGAGGGGGCAGGGGATGGGGGTAATTGCCCTAGGGAGGGGGGTTAGGCTTCCCAGGTGGGTAGCGGGGAGGGGGAGTGGGTTAACCCCTTAATTACCATAGTGGCTATTAACCGCAAAGTAATTAAGGGGTTACTGGCCAGTCAGTAGTTTTTATAAAACTTAATACAGTAGTTTTTATAATACTTAATACAGTAGTTTTTTATAATTTATAATACTAATGTTGCTGCCCATTGAAGACGTAGTGCACGACGAGGATGCGGAGGCCAGAGATTTATATGGCCTTCATCCTGGCAGGGATAAGTACTACTTTTATTTACTATATGCGGGCTACTGTTTTATTGGTAATGGGAAAATGTGCTATTAGCTAGATCTGGATAATAGGCCTTTTGCTCACTACAGTGTGTGTTTGGAGGGGGGGGCGGGCGAGGGTTGGATAAAGGACGGGAGGATTGATGGGTGGCCATTGCTTGCCAATGTGACTGTGACCCATTGATAGAATTAATTACCACATTGGCAATCAATGGATTAAATGGCTAGAGTTTTGTTTTATAGTAATGTGTTTTTTATAGTAATGTATTTTATTGTATTACACTGTAATGATTATTGGAACGGGCAAAAGCGCTATTAGCCATCTTTGGCTAATAGCACTAGCCTCTTTCTATGTGGTGTTGGTGGTAAGGGGGGGGTGGATGAAAGTGTTGTTGCCCAAGACAGAGTGGTTAAGCCTCACGGTGGGGGATAACCTTTTCATTACCTTAGCGGTTGTAACCGCTAAGGTAATGTAGCCTAATTATCCTCCCTGGGGCAACTATAACATTCACTCACCCCCTCTACCACCAACAAACCGGGTAGTGGCGTCTAACCCCTTCAGTACCTTAGTGGTTAGTCGCTAAGGTAATGAAGCTCTGTTTATATTTAAAATCTTTTAACATATTACTGAAGTAAGGGGGTCTATGGATCTGACTCCCATTCATTTCAGGTCCGGGGACCCCCTGCTTCCTGAGGTACAGCTACGGTATGGGGTCCCGGTATCTCCTGCAGATTTAGTTTGTCCCGTGTCACATGACGCAGTACATTTAAACTTTCCGTAGATACCGGCACCCCATTTGGAGGCCTGCAAATCAGGAGGCAGGGGATCCCTGAACATGAAACAAATGGGATTCAAGTTCAGAGACTCCTTGCTTCAGTAATATGTTAATACAATTAAAATAAAAACAGGGCAATTGCCTATTAGAGTTGTGCAGTGAGATGCAGTTCTCTCTTCACAGCTCTTACAGACTGTTGCAGGCAGATCGTTAGGGCAGATCCTTAGAGAAAGCAACTCCTAAGTCGATCGGTGTGGCATTTTCCAACCTAACGATATCTGGCTTGCAATATCTCTTTCTGAATACCATGACACAAATGTCATACTGTGAGGTAGGAACATGCCAACCCGATCAAAATGGCAGCGAGCTTTTCGGAGCTAACTGAATAAGCCCCCATGTGCAGTTCTGAAGATCCAATCCAAGATGGCAACTAGCAAGCTTAGAAAAAAGGAATATATTGTGCACACAACATGTTTTTCAAGGTGAAGTATCTAAATAATGAAATTCAGAAATGTGCTTTTACAAAATAATACAGATCCTATTCAATATGCTTTGAAATCCTTCAAGGAAATCTGAATGCCATTAATTTAGGGACAATGCTGAGACAATATTGCGGACAATATTCAATAACTATTTTGCTAATTAAAAAAAAACATTCAATTATTTTATTGAAAAGTAATAAAAATTCCCTTGATTTAATCAGATGATGATTTACAACAACATTGTCCAAATATTAGGACTGATAATTTCAATCTTGGCTAAAATCACAGTGCTGGTGCATCCACATTGGGCACTACATGCATTTACAATACTACAGCTATAGGTGTAAATATGAAATATAACTTTATTATTGTCACTAGGTTATTATTTTTAAGCATATATTGCTCTAAGTCTACAACTAATACATCTATGGTGTCAATGATATAAAAGTACTGACCTGATCAAGATTCAATGCCTTGGTCACTTATTTCTATCTGTACAGGCATACCCCGGTTTAAGGACACTCACTTTAAGTACTCTCATGCGTAAGGACATATCGCCCAATAGGCAAATGGCAGCTTGCGCATGCGCCTGTCAGCACGTCCCGAACAGCAATGCCGGCTCCCTACCTGTACCGAAGCTGTGCACAAGCGGGGAGACTATAGAGCCTGTTACAAATGCGTTATTTACATCTGTTATGCACGTATATGACGATTGCAGTACAGTATATGCATCGATAAGTGGAAAAAAGGTAGTGCTTCACTTTAAGTACATTTTCGCTTTACATACATGCTCCGGTCCCATTGTGTACGTTAATGCGAGGTATGGCTGTACTGATCTTTGGACAAAATAGTTGAGCTAGACTGGGTAGCCGTTGTCTATGGCAGGCAATTCTCCATTGTGTTGCTAACATATTATTTAAGCTTTCTTATAAGGCTCTTTTTGTCTCTGATGGCACTCCAGATATGTCCATAAAGTACTTTTTTCTGTTTTGATCATAGCTGTTTATGTAGTCTATAGGTTATATAGTCATTTTAAAGATATGGGTTATTTTATTCATTTTTAATTTTAACATTATATATAATTCTATAACCATTATGTTTGTATTTGTTCTGAGGCAACCACTGTTGATTTTTAGTTGTTAGTACTGTTATGTGTTGTATTTTTGTTATGATGAACTAACATTAGCTTAGTTAATTTGTTTATAGATTAATTATCTTGTTTGGGTATAAATATGAGGTATGCTCCATTACATTGCATGCCCCTGAGGAAGTGAATCTTTCACGAAAGGCGTACGGTGATTTCTGGGAGTTTTGGCAAATCTGCAGTATACGAGCAGAATAGTGCTGTGCCCAGCAGAAAGTAAGAGTGACTTCCGCGTACTGATGCAGCGG
Organism: Ascaphus truei; assembly: GCF_040206685.1. Classification (NCBI taxonomy): domain Eukaryota; kingdom Metazoa; phylum Chordata; class Amphibia; order Anura; family Ascaphidae; genus Ascaphus; species Ascaphus truei. The sequence continues at coordinate 283,039,109 of NC_134485.1, forward strand.
CCGTTATTCGAATACATCACGGAGCCGATTTTGAGTTCTCTGCTGTTCCCCATACAGCATGAACACGGCCAATCACCCCAAGCACTCGCGCTTATCTCGGATGTTTTGCTTGAATTTCGTGGATTCTGTTTCCTCATTTGGGATAAAATGAATGAATTGTAATGTGTACAGCACTGTGCTACTTTGCTACTGTGTCAATTTCAAGTTTTTAAAAGCCAGAACACAAAAATTCGATTTTTCTGCACTCGCCACGCTCGCATCTTAGTGCGGGAAGGCTGGAATTCATCCCGCGGTTTCAAATCGGGATTCCGATGTACATGACGCGTGAAGTGTTCGATTAACGGCCGCTGCATCAGTATGGTCGCGCAGTTTGGGGAGTGCACAAGGCAAGTGTGTGTGGGACTCTGTGTACACAGCGGCGTTTGTTGTGATTGAATTTCTGCCGAATCTCTGCAGTGGTGAAGCCAGAGCGGCAGTACATGCGCAGTGCCATCACTCTGGAGACAATACCACAGAAACCCTGCTTTGATACATGCTATAAGGATTGAGATTATCCACAACGCTTGCTTGAATCCTGTTTGTTGTAAGTAGGATTCCTTTTTTTCCCCTTCCGCAGCAGATTGTTCATGCTGTTACTCCCTGTGTATGTGACACTTTATTTTTATATTATATTAAATATTTTTTTTTAGCTCATCATTAGGTGTTGTTTAGTTTTGTGTCAGTATTAATTGGTTTAAGTGGTTGCTAATGTTTGTCTTGTATGTTATTGTATGTATTGTCTCATCAACAGTATATAGATACACAGTATGATCGGTTTTGTGTTTGTTTGTGTTTTTCGCCACATATTGTGAGACGACCTTCAAGTTACATCTGACTGATCATCAGGTCAACAGGACTGGTCATTACACATGGTCAGATTCACTTATTTGGTGTTTGGACTTATTTTTGGCGCCGGATAGCTTTTTGTTTTTGTGCCGTGTATGATCTGATTGGTCATTGTTTCCTGGCAGCGTATCTTATAAAATATAAGATTTATTGGTATTCACCTTTAGTGTTTAAGTCACACTAATTATTACAGTAAGTGTTGCATTCGGGCTATTAGCACATTTTTTATTTTTTCACTACTTATTTCTAGGGGGTTATTTAGAGGAAGGAGTTTGCTATTTCAGATTAAAATCATCTAATTTCTCTGCCATTCTCCCTAATTTCCTTACTACTATCATAAAACCACTCATTCTCTTGTTACACCAATAACAATCAGAGCAGCTTTCATACAATTTTCGCAAAACAAGATCTTATTTGCAGCAGAATAATGGAAATGTTTAGATTCTGAGTATTCTCAGTGGTGCTTGATACATTAGAAATACATTTTCTCGGGTACTGTAGTTCACCAAGCCTGAGAAATGCTGAACATCCGTCTTTGATCATTTCAATTGCTAATACTGTACTTGTATTTTGTTAGGGTTTATACCGTAATGGGAAAAAATGTCACGGAAAAACATTCCTTTTTTAACTCCAAAGTTGTATATTTTCTTCTTTCATTTCATTTTTGCAGCTCTAATTGATTCCAAGACCTTTTGTAACCACAATGATGTTCTTGCACCTCAAATAACTATGTCATCCATAGAGGTGTTGACACCCTCAATATGTTCATAAATCATATGTATAGTTTTGTGATATACCTCATGTCCTGAAGCTATGCCTAAATGTAAGTGTAGAAATTGGTATGTTTGTTCCAAATGGGGTAATGAATGTATACAGTTTTTAATTTTCTTCTCTCAGTTTCAGTTGCTGAAAAATTGCGTATTTGAAAACAGAGTCATAGGGCCTCATGCAGAGAGCATAGAATTTTAAAAATGGCGAATTTCATAAAAAGTAGCTTTTTTGGAGAGTTTTATTCTCCATATGCAGAAAAGTGCGAATTCTGCTATGTTTAACATGGATGCGTGTGGCGAGTTTAAATTGGCGAGATGCGCGCTTCAGAAACGTGTAAAAACAAATTCGCGCCTTTTTTTTCCCCTTTACTATAGGCGGCGAGCGCCATCTTGCCATATTTTCGTGGCGCGGCAAAAATGCGAGAATCGCGCCTTTTTTTGGCGCGAACAGCCGCTACTTGCCGTTCGCACCTCTCTGCATTCGGAGAGTTTTAAAAATGGCGCGATTGAGGTTCTCGCCAGCCGCGAGGCGAGTTTTAAACATAGAAATAAAAAAATGGCGCGTTTTTCGCAACTCGCCATTTTATGCCGTTTTCTGAGGGAAATTGAACAAAAAATGGCGAGTTTTGAAATAACGATGCTCTCTGCATGAGGCCCATAATCTGTTCTCTGTTTGGCAATTTGAAGTGTTTCCTATTAATAGCTGTAACCATGGCTGGTCCAGACTATACTTTCTGCCTCCTGTCACGTAAGTCCTGATTGTAATGGTGAAGGGGTTAACCAGGCTCACGAATAAAGGTTCAGCCCACTTGGTTAACCCTGATCCTTGTGTTGAGGTCCTAGAGTGTCAGCTTTTGGACCCAGATGTTCTGAATTCATTACTGTGACTCTGTGCAAATTATGCGATATCAAAGATTTCTGTGTGTTTTGCCTTTCCCGGGATGCTGGGACCAGGAGATTTCTAGGCTGTAAGTTACAGAATGTGGCTATGTATCGGGTTCCAAAGTTATGGAATACCTCAGGAATTGGATCCGGGAATCGAGTGAGATTCTCGGAACCAGCCAAGCACATTACTCCGGGCAAACTCTGACTCTGAAAACGCTATTCTGACTCACCGCCAGGATTCCTGCTGCAGCATCTTCCAGACAAGGTAACCGGGCATGCAGGGGTTAATGTATACCTGTGATCACCTACTCAGAGCGGGCCTCGAGAGATGACGTCACAGGGATCGACGTGATGAACAAACAGCCAAGGCACACATCATCCACCAGCTGAGACTACCCGGTATAGGGGAAGGGAAGTGGCATAGTGACACGAAACGCATTGTATTTTCCTGTATTAATATTGAATCCTAAAGGCTTAAATCCTGCTAATTTTGGCACCACTGAGGCGTTATGAAGATAGCGTGATAAGTGCACTTCAGGTATTCCGATCGCTATTGTCTGGTGTGTCGGCGGTGAGATCATTGACCCGCTGCCTATACGAATTACACCGGGTAGTCTCAGCTGGTGGATGATGTGTGCCTTGGCTGTTTGTTCATCACGTCGATCCCTGTGACGTCATCTCCCGAGGCCTGCTCTGAGGGCGGTTATCTCGATCGGCACGGCTGCTGACACCTATATGTATGGACATTGTATCCACGCTGAAAGAGACTGTTACCACTGCAGAGAGGAACTAATTTCGAAGGGATTTTACCATCAAGGAGGCTGAATTTGTGCCACCACACGAGAGGCCACCACCTACCTGAGGTGCATCCCATGGTTCCAGAAGCCAGCGACTGCTACACTGAGGGCGTGGAGTGAGCGACCTACATAGCTCTGTTCCAGCGTGTGGTAACCCGTGTCTTGGTACACGGAATGCTTGTTTTTTAATTCTTTGATGTACGCAGAATTATTACCCTATAAATATATTGATACTATTTTTACATACTTTACTATTGCGCTGTGTGCTGTTTTTTTTCTTGTTTTTCTGTAGTATAGGGGTGCTGAGCCACCTTAATATCAACAGCAGCAGACGCCAGCATACACAGCAAGGTTGTGTATGTTATTCACTTTATGGTGATTATTTATCACAGCGGGTTAATCATTATAATAGATTCAATTTGGATTTTTTTTTGGTTGCGCACATACACACTTTTTTCTTTACTTGGTAGAGTGTGCCTTTGTATAGAGTGTATAACTATCTTAGGCTGTGTCCATAGAGCCTGCCCGGTCAGCAGCAATCCCATGGACTGGCAGGCGAGCCAGCGTGCGCGATCGGGAGGCGGGGGAGGTGGAGCAGTGACGTCGCTGGGCCAATAGCCCACAACGCACCGACGTCAACGTCAAGGCGCCTATGTCATGGCGCCGCTTTGCTGTGATTGGAGGTTTTCAGACGACAGCGCTCTGAAAAACAGCATTGGCTGCTGGCTGAAAAACCCAAGTCCTCAGCCCGCCTGCGGACGCTCGCGTGAGCCCCCTCTCAAGACATCCTCATTGAGGATGCCGGGGCTCAGCGCGGAGCGTCCGCACGGCTCAGCGCTGCCTGTCCTTCCATGGACGCAGCCTCAGATACAACTTAGTGCAGACAGATTTCTACATGTTCACAGACTGACACACATGTAGCAGCAGCTTCTGATTTGGTTACTAATATCTAAGTGACAGATACATTATATCCCTCACACACTTAATCATAAGGGTTCAGGAGGGATTGACTGACTGGCAATGATTATCTTGAGAATGTGTTTCAGATAGCAGTGAATCAATGTTTTACACATAGTCAATTGCTGGTACACGATATATTTAGCCATATATTTCCTCTCCCCGCATCTGCTGGAATCTACAGTGTGCCCCTATTATTTTAGGGGACATCACTTTATAGAGCTTGCTGGGAAACGTGAGACAGATTACATATACTAATTAATACAGACATGAGCCCAGCTGTTATTTAGACCCAATTGTTATTACATACAGCAGTACGCATGGTGCTACCATACGCTTAGCAGATTTTAACGTTTTGTGAGCTACATTGCTTTATTACAACTCTAGTAGCCATTGATATTTACTGCTATATCTTAGCTTCGGCACGACTTTGTGCCCCTAGTGCATTTGGCTGGTGTTATTTACCCACCATGCTTTATGTTTTAGAATAGTTGATACACTCTGTTAAATCTAGTATATAAGCATATACAGATTAAAGGAGCTATGTCTGACTAATAGCTACTTTGCTTTATGGGCAGTTTCCCTGATTTGATTAGACAGGGAACCATTATGGAATATTGTGAGCTACTTTTCAGCTATAGCGCTACTTGAATTATCAAGAGTTTAATAGGTAGCAGTTCCTCAGGGACTGGTCGTGAATTTATATACCTGATACCTCTTTCCAGACTATTTTTAATACTCATTAAAAGGGTTTTAATTACTATTAAGAACACACAATTTCACACAATGAGTGCATTACGTAGGGCACTTTGTCTCCTCTATTACTTTCATGTGTTAGCCCTACATTGCACCACTGTGTAGCATTTTTCTCACCCTACTGTTTTAGGCAGATGCGGACATATTTCCATTCTCTTCCCCACCCCTATATCTCATCTGTGTACAGCAAATCATGGTGCAGACTCTGTGCCCTCCCCCTCTGTGCCTTAGAGAGGATGTGTTCCAAATTGTATTCAGTCCAGCTCAGCCCCTCCTGGGGTTGAGACATGCCTTCAGCTCCTCCTGGAACTGAGTGCAGCCCAAGATCTGTGCAGGACACATGGCCTGTTCTGTCCTAGGACCTATTCTAAATATGATGCATGCTCTGTAATACCAACTGCAGTGGCTGCTTCAATAAAGAATCCATTTTATATAACCCTGCCTAAGTAACACTCTATTGGGTCGGGGTATGAGAGAGAAGTCTGTCATGGTGGGGACTGTCTCCAGTAACCCTGGAGCTTGCTATGACTGGAGGCGCTGACACCACAAATAGAACCTGAAGGATCACCAAAAGCCTGTCCTGTTTCCCCTTACCATCGCGGACGCTCATCTCTCCCGGACGCTCATCTCTCCCGGACCCTCACAGGTAACAAGCACCACAACACCTGTAGCTTAGGCAAGATCTTCTAGGGAGGGAGAGGGGGAGACGAAGCAGCACTACATAGCTTTATTAACATATACGGGATATGGGCACATGCGTAACTGATCATTCATTTTTCCACTAATACAAAGAAGCACATCCAATTGGTTGGTTCCTCAATTTTTTTTAATAACTTGTAGTGCTTCCTTTCTTGCTAACTCTGTATTAAATGTATCATGTAGAGCAAAGTTTTTTTCAACATGACTGTACCGTATGACTGACAGGACTAGTCTCTTTATCTGAATTGTATGCTCATCTGGCAACCATCCAAGCCATGGAATTCCAAAATGAGTGCCTCATAACTAGGTTCAGTGCAATCTTGTAATGGGAGTACCTGCTTTAACAAACTGAGTTTCTCAAGTGCCCCCAGGCCTAACATTAGCATGGCATTCTTTGGTACCACAATAAATGAAATCTTGTAAGTGGTGTTTTTATAATTAATGTTCAAGGTGCTTTCCCTTCACTTGTATATCAGGTCCATAATAACATGTTTCTTTCATTTTTGTGGGTCCTGTTTTGGCTTTCTTTTCAGTCTGTTATATTTTTTTCCATTCAGAATTTAATTTTCTGCATCTGCGATTTGCAGCACTTTGTAAAATGATTATTTTTGCCACATTTATGACTGAGTTCCCCAAAGGTATTCCACATTGTTTGGGGCCATACTGCCACCTACACATCCCACATAATCTTCTGTAGGTGCTATCTACTGTAGTAGTTGCCTTCTTTATGTGTTATTCAGATTGGTATTGTGATAATTTCTTACTACCCTCTTTTTTACTTGGTGTGTGTATAATCCCTTCTGTTGAATTCAGCTATGTTGAAGCTCCTGTTGGTTCTGACTGAAATAAACTGTTTCTTTACTTTTTTGGGGTGGTCGGGTGCTTGCGATCCCATGTAAATTGTCCTTGCTTACAGTGACAGTCTCTCTTTTACATTTTCTTTAAATTAAAAATACTACTTGTGAGCACATTCACATGTCTCAGACAGGTTAGCAAATACAAATGAGCACTCACAGTGTGTCACTTTTGCTTCTTATTAATTTTAGCATGGATATATACTATAAGCTAATGCCTGCCGCATTAGGCTAAGGCCCCGCTCCCAGAGTCAGCGAGCCCGCACTGCAGACAGACGGGGCGCTGACATACACAGACCGCGATACGCGGTCTGTAGCGAGCGGGAGCCGGAGCGGGAGGTGGGTGGGAGTGGGAGGATTGACAGGGAGGGGGGGCGTGGCTTGAGCGGAGGGACCCGCTACTCTCCCCCCCCTCCCTCCCTCCACGGGCTCGGGCTGGAGCTGCTGATGGTAAGTAAAACACACACACTCATACATACATACACACACACACACACACACACACTCATACATACACACTCATACATACACACTCATACACACACACACACACACACACATACATACATAAATACATACACACACACACACACGCAGGCAGGCAGGCACTCACGCACTCATACACACACACACACACACACACAGACAGAGGCAGGCACTCACGCACTCATACACACACACACAGACAGAGGCAGGCACTCACGCACTCAGACACATACACACACACACAGACAGGCACGCACGCACACATACACACACACAGACAGGCACGCACACATACACACACACAGACAGGCACGCTGCTGTCACTCCACACTCCTCCCCGCTCCCCGAAGCCTCTCCTCCTCCCGAAGCCTCCCCTCCCCATTGGCTCACAGCCACACCACGTGACGCGTCAACGCTAGGGATCACCATTTTCTTGTGTCCCATAGCGGCTGACGCGCCACAGCGTGTAGTAAGCTGTGCAGCCAGAGGGGACCGGGACCGGCTCCGCAGAATTCCCCTGCTGGTGGGGAACTCGCGTGTGGCCGCCCGCGCCAACGAGCGCAGCGGGACCGAGGCCTTACACAGCTTTTGCCACTAAGCCTGGGTTAAAGAAGTGCATGACCAGTAAACCTACTCACAGACATCTGTTTCGACCTTTTGGGTCTCAGTGTAAGGATGGTTCTTGACTATGTAAGGTGAAGCTGGATCTCTGATCAGAAACTTTGTCAGTTCACCAAAGACAAAGGTACTGAAGTTTAACAATTCCGCGACCTATTGCTCTATGGTTCTATCATATTTTTGCATGCATTAAAAGCGCAGTTTCTTTTTGACTTTCAATATTCCCCATATTTGTTCAGTATCTTACTTCAAAATTGTACCTTATTCAAACATAGTTATTGTACTTCACATATCTAATGCTTTCTACCCAGCAACACATACAGTAACAATAGTGATGATTTAACTTTATCTTTCTCCTCAGCTTCTATGGCAACCAAATACAGTTCAGATCTCTGGCTGAACATTTTCCAGTTCTCTGCAACATTGCCAGATTGTTGCAGGATGTATGGGGTTTTGCAATATATCCATTATAGCGCAGCTCAACCTACTTGATTTTTTTTTTTTTTAAAGTTATGTATTTAAATAATATAGTCCAAAAATGTTTTGTCCTGAACTTCTGTAGAGGTACTGATTGTCCTGTTAATCAATGCCTTTTCTGTTGCACCAGGAAAACTTTGTAGCACGACCAGCAAGTAAGCTTTGTGTCTCTTTCGACAGAATGCAACGATTACTGATCATCACCTCTACACTCTACAGAAGTTCAGCAAATGTTTTTTTTTTTTACGTCTGTGTTTATATTATTTCATTAGACGTATGTATATCTTTATTTATGTTTCGCCATGAATGTACATAGTACTTCACAGCAGTTATACATAATAATATAAAATATAACAGGAATTAACGCTTCAGGCATACAGTAAAAGTAACATTAGGAAAAGGAGTTCCTGCCATGAAGAGCTTACTATGTAAGGGGTGAGCAAAGTTTCGGCCCTGCGCCACCCTGCCTTTCCAGCTCCAGTGCTCCCCCCCCCCCGCCCCAACCTGGTATCAATCATCAAATGACACCGCAGGGTAATGTGACGTGACGTCACATGATCCTGCAGTGTCATTTGATGTCACTTCGCCATGGTAATGGAGCATCAAATGACCATGCGACATCATTTGACGCATTGCACGAAGCCGTGGGAGAGAAGGTTAGTGAATTATACAGAGGCTTCGCGCACTCCCTGGCATTTAATTTAAATGCCTTGGGGAAGAGTGCAGGGCCTCTGTAACTGCCTCGCCCCCCCAAAAAAAATTCTCGCGCCCCCCCCACTTTGCGCACTGTCACGAGAGACCAGGCATTTACACTTTTATACCGGGATTATATCACTGAGCAAAACCAAATATTAAAACAAATTGTCATTTATTCCATAGGGACAGACGTACATACAGTGGATTACAAAAAAAAAGGAGAAAACACACTTAGTGGGGGTCTTGCCTGCAAAACTAGCCTTTCCTAGGTGAAACAGTCCATAAAACAAAGTCTTTTGGCTGACCGGGACTTGGCCCGAAATGTCATGGAATTCAAATTGGCATGAAGTTCCTGACACCATCGCTGTATCTGCTCCGGAGCTGCCAAAATCCCTTGACCGGGAGATAGTACCAAATGTCCTGGTACTCTTTTCTGCTTGCAATCCCAGCCGTGACCGTTACTTTGTCTTTTCAGAACATGGCCCCGAAAAGTGGGACAGAAAATTTCTCACCTTGAAATTTCTGAAGCTGGCTCGCGTCTATTTCTCTCTGAGCATCTTTTGGTGATTTCGAATTTGCCACTGCTGTCTTGGTGCTTAGAATCTTTCGTCCGGATTGGCTGCATGGTTTCTTATAGTATTTTGGAGTTCATTCACAAAATACTACAGCCTATCCCAGCAGTGGGAAAATTCCAACCAGCCAATAAGATGGCTGCCAGTCTTCTGAAGCCGGGCAAGCGGATCTTCTGACTGAAACAAGGGCATGCACAAGTTTGCCACCTTAGCCACTTACTATGCAGAAGCCACCTACAGGGCTAGGTGCCTCCAGGTCTGGGAAGGTGAATGCTAGCCAGAACGGCTTACATTGATCCCAGAACGTGGGTACTTCACCTAGCCATCCTGCCCAAATATTCTTCACATCTCTGGCAGCATCTGTGGTTTTCAAATCTGGACCTCGTGTAGACACAGTAGCACAACAGTTTGGTAGCCCCCTGGTTCGCTCAGAATACTGGCATTGAAAGTCCCAGCTTATTTTACAGTGCACAAGCATAATACATTGTAAACATACCTGTTTAATCAAATATACTTTAAACTTTTATTCTGTCTAAGTCTTCTGGTTATGAGAGATAGAATGGGACTTTTTACTTTTATTCCCACTTGCCATATCCCTCACACACTGCACACCTGACTTAGACTTTTAAGATCCGCACAGCCTTCTGTGCTATTAAAACATGATGAAACAAAATATTTTTTCCCATATTTTTTCTAAGTCCCAAGGTAGAATTAAAAAACGCTTACTGTAGGTTCATTCTCAGAGCTGTATCTCCTTCCATTCTTCAAAACCAGACTTAGGTTTCATAAAAACCCTTGCAACCTTATATATGGTTGAAGTACCCCCAGAACCCCTATACCAGGTTCTGGGTGATCAGGGCATTAACTGGGCATCCCCCCTTATACTAGGGACCCCTTTACTGTTTCAGGTATATCGCACATCCCTATGCCCCATTTACCTTTCTGGTCTGTGCTGAAGCAGGGAGTGCTAGTGGTGAGTCGCGCAAGCATTTTCAAGGTGAGATTTTGCCGGAGCAATGTGTCTCAATGTATCCAAGTGTAACCCTGCTTCCCCCCTTCCCCCAGACTCTACCGTGGTGTCTAGGGTGCATGAGGGCAGATTACATGCGGTGTGGTGCGTACCTGTGAGGAACAGGAGGGCCTGAGCTTACCACGATGTTGTTGGGGAGCCAGGACCGGGCTTCTGGGGTGGTAGCCTCCATGATCTCTTAGTGGTGCAGCGCCTCCATCTTCTATACTCCCAGGAATATGGGACAGGACCTGTATAGAAGAACCCCTTGGGTCCCAGGATAATGCTTCCAATTCACACACAGTCTTTGGTAACAAAGGATAGTCTCTTTTATTAGCAGATCAGCAACTCCCCACGGTAGTGGCATCCAGTAGCCGCAACAACAACAGCCAAGCTGTACTTATTTCTCCGCTCTCCTCTCACACCGATAATTCCTCCTCTCCTTCCCTCCAAGTCTCTCCTCCGACAGGATGGTCTGGGCTAGGGCATCAATGCCTCGTGGCCCACCCCCGAGGTTATCCTCGCGGTGGGTCTTGGATTCTCCCCCTCACCCCTGGCAGTGGGGTGAGGGCATTGGTCCACCAAAACTATAATTCTATCAGCTCTACTAAGGAAGCTGAATATCTCCACTCCTCTCTCTCTCTGCTCCTGCACTCGGTGCAGGGGAGACCACGGTCTCCTCCAAATCCTCGGACCGATCCGCAGGATTCTTCGACTCACAGCATACTAACTGGACGGCATACTCTCGGCATCTCTAACTCTGAACAGAACTAAGAACCTCCCGGAGTTGGCTGCTAAATATAGAGCTAGCCCCGCCTCTCGTGATGTCAGCAGAACCTCCCCTCTTGCTCACGCCTGCAGCAGAGTCCAGGCCTGCATCTACCACTCAGGACAGGGCTATGAAGGGGGGAAACCCATGATGATTACTGGTGCCTGATCTTAACAGGACTTACCACAGTAGAAGGGAGATCGGTATAGCCTGTGCTGTTTACAGGGGGCTACACAAGAATGTGACCTGATTCCCGTGTACATTTTTGGGGTATAAAGCAATTCTGGAACTCGGCTAGCTAGACTCATTCTGACAAGACTTTCTTTGCAAAACCCCCCTTGAAACTCATAGCCTAGCAATCTCTGCTTGCTGGCAAACCTGGAAAGGTAAAACACAAAAAAGTCTTTATTGTCGTATAATTATATACATTGCAGGTACAACAAAAAGGTTCAAGAGCTGACACTCTAAAACCCCAAATATGGATTAGAGGTAACAAGCCGGGTATTATACATTTATGGATAGCCTGGTTATCCCCTCACTGTCACACACACCCCTGATCTAAGTGATAGATAACTTTGAAAAAAATGAGTAGCGTGAATTCCCCCCTTTAATCTAAACTGGCCAATGTGGTTTTGGTTTCAGTTCCCTTGCTGTGTCTTCTGCTTACAACACTAAAAACAACAGCAAGCAACTTCTGACACAACCATGTAATAATCTTTGTGGGTTTATGACATTTGATTAAAAATATTAGAATGAGAGACAACACTTGACTTTTATTAAGGTTTTCCCAGCAGCCGTGTTGTGGAGTACAGATTCTTCCTAGTTGTATCACGTACCAACTCCCCCCCGCCCCCCCTAGCTCACTGCATCTCTCTATATATTCCCTTATTAATAACACAATTCAATATAAGGAACCATCTATAAATTATAATAGTTTATACAATGTGCATATCTCCACAGCTTATTGCTGCAAATGCTAACCTTGAAGTTTCAATGTTGTGACAGCAATGCTATCAGCTGCCTGATTATTTTATTGCTTACAATGGGACATTTTCTTATTTTTTTTTTAACTTTACCCTAGTTTTGCAGCCATGGCACTAAAAAAAATTGATCCGTAAATGTCCTTTTGAGCCCATCAATATAGGATTACCTTTTTAACCCTCTACACAGTTGGTCGATTTAAAAATTACAACTGAAAGGAAATAAGTCTCACACCATGCTGGCAAGGAAATTCCAGAAAGTAACCATTTTCAAGCCATTCACTTTAAGAATGAGTTGTTGACTCATTAACCACTCATAATCATAGGGGAATTCACTTCTACCAGGATTTGTAGAGGAAGGCTGATCCTGAAACTTGGGACCTCCCAGAGCGAAGAGGTCTTAATTTATAGGCTAATGCACTCTCCCCTGGGTTGCTGCCAAACCAACAGCAGTTCCTGAATCAAGCGATTACACAGGATGAGATTGCATTGGCAATTAAGGAATCAAAAAACATGAAATCGTCCGTGCAAAAGGGCTACCCAAATATCTATTATAAAAAATTCTCCAATATACTTATTCCCCATTTAGCTATATTATTTAACACATTTTAGATGTTGTGCTCAGTGCAGATTCTATGGTCACGGCCAACATTGTCCTAATGCTAAATAGAGTAAGGACCCCACCAATTTCTCCAGTTACCGCTCAATCTCTCTCATTAACATCAACATCAAGCTATTTTCCAATATTCTGGCCAATCGCCTCAATACATTTATGACACAATAGTGAATTATGGTCAAGTTGGATTAATTCCCAACAGGCAGTCCATGGATAATGTCCGCAGGATTGTGGACCTTACCCATGTAGCAAACACAAAGAAAACCCAACAATGCTTCTCTCTCTGGATGCCAAAAAGGCATTAAATCGCTTAGATTGGGATTTTTTTGATCAGTGTATGGGTATAAGTATATGTTTTTGTGGGCAATTTCCTCAATGCAATTCTAGGCCAATATCATTCCCCTGCAGCAAAAATTAAATATGCAGGGCTCTTCTCCAGGCCCACATATCTCCAGCGGAAGCAGGCAAAGGTGCCTCCTTTCCCTGTTGTTGATTGATTGAGCCGCTGGCTGCTGCCATCAGGTTGAATCCCAATTCGGGAGTAGAAGAAGGATTACAAAGGCTCCCTATTTGCTGACAGGTCCTTCACCAGGCCTTGACGTCTATCCCAAACTTGTTCTGAGTGCTTGAGCAGTATGGTGCCATTTTGGGATTTAAAATTAACTATTCTAAATCTCTGGCCCTAAACATCAACCTACCTAAAAACATGTCTAAACTATGACAGCTTAATTTCGTTTACTTATGGCAAGCCTCATCCCTCCGATACCTGGTTGTGAATATTCCTAAAAATGATGCCTCACTCAATAGATCAAACTGTCCACATTTAATAAGGGACCTAATAAAGGATTTGGAGGTGTGGGGAAAATACTGCATCTCATGGATAGGAAACATTATATTCGTTAAAATGAATCTTCTCCTGCGAATTATGTACCTGTTCCGAACATTGCACATCTCAGTCTCATATAAAGACCTGAAATATCTTCAATAACATATTTCCTGCTTTGTCTGGGAAGGGAAACGCTCCAGGATCAAGGCAGCTTGGTCTTCCCTAACCTGACAAAATACTACCAAGCCTCCCAATTAGGCCAAATTATCTTATGGAACTGATGTAGACACTCACATTGGTGGGTAGACATAGAGCACTCTAAAATTAACCTGCCAATATTAACTCTCTATTATGACTAACTAAATCTGGTAGGCCATTGGGTGCCATGCTTTGCCCAGTGATCTACCATTCCCTTATCCTATGGGACTGTTTGAAAGTGCCTTTTAATCTAATCACCACAAGATGTGGAATGATCCCACTGTTCAATAACTCGGATTTCACACCTGGTTTACCATAACAAGCCTTCATTGCTTGGAAAAAGGTTGGTATCCAAAGAGTGGGAGACTTGATTTTGAATTCCGGCTTCAAATAATTCTTGGATTTACAAAAAACAAAAAAATTGCCCCAATCCGAGATTTTCAGATACCTACAAATTAAGCATTTCACAATGCAGGTCAACTTCGCCCAACAACCCTCCACCATAACTAGCTTTAAATCACTCTTCAGGTCCATACACCTAGACAAGGACCTAATCTGCATTATCTAAAAACAGTTGTTGAACCCAGTATGCAACCTGAAATGCTTGTCTATGCTAAAATCGAAGGGGGAACTGGGCGAAAAACTTAAGAATGACTGCATGATGGCAACCGAAAGATCAACCTGTACTGTCACAAAAGAAAATAAATTATTGTTCCGCTAATATCTTTTACCCCTGCATGCGAATAACAGCCTGAAACCGTCGGCCTGCTTTTGAGGTTGTAGCCATAGTGAATGCCTATCATATATCTGTTCCATGGATATGTTCCATAACAGATCAATTCTGCAGACAATTGTTTTTATTCACCAACTCTCTTCTGAACACCTCACTGAGGCCTGAATCCTTGGCAGCCCTGCTGGGCAGGCCTATCGCCAACCTTCCCAGAAGCAAAGCTAAACTTATTGGTCATATTCTCATGATGGCCTGATACTGTATTGCAGTTTACTGAAAAAAACCTAATGCCCCTGATCTGAACATGGTCAAGAACAGGGGTTGGCACGTCTTAATAATGGAAAAAATCCCTGCCTTCTTGAGGGAACTGTGTAGCCAGTTTGTGCTGATTTGGGGCCTACGGTTGGAGTCTCAGAAGAGAAGTAAGTCAAATCTGGACAAATCACTTCTATGATCTGGATTTAGATTTCACAATGTGACCGGTCAGAGTGGCTCGACGTGTGATTTTTCCAGCAGCCTTGTGATCCGCGGTTGGTGAAAAGTACTTTTTTTTCCCCCTCCTTCCCTCATACTCCTTGATCTATGCTAAAATCCATGGATTAGCTGTGGCACACAGTCTGGTTCCTCGTTTATTTCTATTTGTCTTTTTTTTCCTGTATCCCATAAAATCTGCCAAAAAATTAGGGAGAAGGAGTGGCTCAGTGAGTAAAGACACTAACTGACACTGAGATTGCTGCAGGGGAGTCTGGTTCAATTCCCGGTGTCGGCTCCTTGTGACCTTGGGCAAGTCACTTTATCTCCCTGTGCCTCAGGCACCAAAAACATAGATTGTAAGCTCTACGGGGCACGGACTAGCAGCACTATACAAAAACATATTATTATTATTAAACAGTTTAAAAATAAAGAAAAAATGCAACTGTCCAAGAGTTCCTATGGATAGCTCCAAAATCTGCTTCAGTCCATTCCATCCTTTAACATTTACTAGTCACAATTAAACTCCCTGAACTTGTTGTTCAGGTAACGTAGATCAAACTTTAGTTAAGTATCCTAGCTAAGCTAAGTCTTCACAATATCCAAGGAAATTTAAGCATTTGCCATAAATGTGTAGAAAAGAACAGATATTAACAGGAGACTGCAAGTTTCAGCACTTTTCTACAAATGCACTGTGATAACTCCTTTCCAAATTTTCTTGGCAGCAAAGGAGGACAGGTGGACGCCTTCAGGTGATATGTGTGGACAGATTGATTGAATTATTCCACCCCAGGAGATTAATGTGTTACCTCAGCAACCTGTTCACATACCAGTAACCTAGTCACATTGTTTCAGACTTGGTACTTTAACAACAAGAGGTCACATATAAACAAGGGATATGTGGAAATAAAAAATACCCTATCCCAGTAGATGTTATTCTGCATACTTAACCTCATTGAGTGGAAACACTAAATAAGTTATTTATCAGAATCGCCAACAAAAGAAATATGCACTAGAATAATCATGGAAAATATTCACATTGAAACCACTGGGATTTCTTAATAGATAAATATAGTGAGTGCTGTATCCCTGCGTGAGTTTTTCCACCAGGACACTATGCTAAATGACCCCCATTGTGTGGAAACATTAAATAAGTTAAGTATGCAGCATCTGTCACTAAGTATGGGCACATTTGGGTAGAGGGACATCTCTAGCAATTACTGTGACACGATTTTGACAAAAATACATCATACATTTTACCTAAGTGGGTCCAATTTCTTTGCTAATAGTTTTTTAAGTTTGCTCCAGTTTTAAAGCATATACTGTACAAATATCACTTGTGGGTATTTTTGCATGTTTCTGTCAGGTCTTGGAGGACTTTATTTACTATCCTGATTGTGAATGAAGCAATTGGAGAAGTTTGCACTGTTTTGAAAACGAACAAATATCTGATGGTAATAATGTGGTGAAAATGTTAACAAATAAAAAACTCCAGATTTACTATAGATTGCTCTGAATTGTTATGTCTGGGAAGATCACCACATTAAAAATGATGGAAAAATCCTTTAATAGACAACACTGCGAGAAATGGCAGCAACATGTCAATCAATTTGCTGGAGATTTGACATTTGTATATGAACTCATACTGTAAGTCTCCCAGCTGCAGTACTGTGTAAAACAGCATTAGATGAATCAAAGAGAATATAAACTTTACCTTTCATTTAGATTTCTCTCTTTAAATAATATGGGGATGCATTTGTTCTAATCTTGCAACAGTTTTATAGCCAGAAGACTTTGCCTCACTGTGCGGAAAGGAACAAGTTTTAGTTCAAAGAGAGACACCCCAAGATTGAATATAAATAAAATAACCTTCAATTGGAATTGTTTTCATTGATAATGCTGGGGCCATTTTTTTTTGCACCAGTTTTGTTTTGCCTCTGAGACTTTGACAAAAGGGCTGAAGGAGTAGATTAGTTGTAAGTACACTGACTTTGGAGCAGGTCAACCTGACATAATTCCCAGTCTGACCTTGCACAAGTCACTCTATATATCCCTGTGCCTCAGGTACTTAAATTGGATTGTAAAATCACGTGGCAGGGATTAATTGAGCCAGCAAAATTATATGTACAGAGCTGTGAATATTTTTAAACATAATTTATATTTAAATTATTTAGAGAAGTGTAAATAGCTGACTAGTGAAGATTCACAAAACGTTCTTTATCATTAGGAAAAATAAAGTTTCAATAATTAGACTTGATCATTCTTGGAGTCCTCTGGTGTGTTTTTTTTTGTGTGTGCAGTGTGTGAACTGTGGATTTAGTCGTTAATTATATACTGAATCTTGTCTTTTTATCCGTTCATCATTACTCATTAAAGTAAACTTGAATGTCTTTCTCTACGTATTTTTATGTCACAGGATAAATATACTTTTACAAGAGCCTGTGGTCCTAAATTGCACTTCAAAAGTCATTGCATGTTCATTTTTTCACCATTAAACTATTACAATTAAGGATCACTCGGAACAGGCAGATCTTGCTAGCAATAATGAGTTAATTGCCTTAAGGTGGAAAGCACACATCAAACAGAAAGCAGCTGCCAGGCCATGTAGCAGGATGCTGGATGTCATGCTGAAAAATAGACAAAAAAAAAAGCCCTCTGGGAAAACAAGAAAAGGGTGAGAACTAAATTGTAGTCCCACATTCCTCGTTTTGCATTAACTCCTTCATTGCTGGGAGGGGGTGATATGCATTATAGAGTAATGCTGCTTAGGCCCTTTAAGCACAGACATGGTTAAGATTTGTAATGACCCACATATTTTCACTAATTATCCATATCAGCACTTCCTGGCTGATGCCACATTATTTAGAATTTATCAAGTGAAATGAGATATTTGAAATTGTTAGTTATTTCAGATGAGAAGCTGAATTTCAGTACTTGTTCTGCTTCCCTTGACTTAGCACTTGGATAAAGATGGTGATTAAATCTCAAAATAACAATAGCTTGCTTGCATGTAATTATCTTTAACTAGACTAAGAATGATAGGGCAATGCATATTTTCTTTGTTTTTTTCAAAGCTGAAAAGAAGCATAGGTGTTTATTTTTCATGTGATACTCAATAATCTCAGCATGTCTCAGATGCAAGGGTATATGGCATAGCTTACTTAAACATATGTGTATTTTAAGTATCATAAGTGTAAACCTCCCCTGGGATTACTTTTGCCCTAAAAGGATAACTGTATTGGACCATGCAGAGTGACGCTCTATTCCTGTCACATGGCACAGTGTGACTTGGCATAATTGAAGCCACTCCCCCTGCAGGCATGGTGATCAGTGATGTCACTAGAAGGTGTATATTGTGTCTGAGTGTTCTATAAGAAGGGGATTGGAAGAGTGGCACGCCGTTGTTTATAGAAAAAATATATCAATGTTTGTCTCCTTGGTGCTCACCCTCTGCTGATGCCGGCTTCTCAAAGCTGGATCGAAATGGACATGAAGAAACTCAAGTGGTAGAGGAAGCACACAGGAGCCTTTTGTAATAATAAGTTAACTTACTCTGTATTTAAAGCATCAGAGCAGGTATATGCATAATGTGATGTTTCAAGACAGACAAGTCCTTTCCTCAGACCATACACCTTACTGCATAAGTGAAAATAACAAGTGTGTGTGTGTATATATATATATATATATATATATATATATATATATATATATATATATATACATATATATATATATATATATATATATATATATATATATATGTATATATATATATATGCAGCCCTGGTAAGAAATGGGGCTATAGTTCTATCCTCCTCCTGTGTGTAAACTCTGCTAAGGGCAGATTGCCAGGAGTTGACATGGGGTTTCCCTGCTTATGACACTGGGCTGTGTAAGTGAAGGGAGGCCACGTGACCCTGTATCCAATCAAGAGACACATGGGCGGTGCCTACTGGAGGCTTCATAGAGCAGTGTCACTTCCTATTTAGTGGAGTTCTGTCTGAGTGAGTTAGTGTTAGGAGTGAGCAGCTCATGAGTAGAGCTGCTATAGTTAGTGAGGTGGACCAAGTACCTCTCATCCTGCTTAGAGGGTGAGGGAAGAGCTAGCCCCACTCTGGATGCCCTTTGGTCCAGAATGGCGACAGGGACCATCACAAGGGAGAACAGTAGTGGACTGTGCATCACTGTACCTGTCGGCTGCTGCTGCTACTGCCCAATAGAATAAAGTGACTGCTGCTTTAAAGATAATCCTTGTGTGAGACTGGAATCTCTCTATCCCTGGGAGGGGAATTTCTGTGGTAGGGAGTCCACCCCGCATCCCTGGGGCTTACTACAGATGGAGGCGCTGCACCATTGAACGAAGGCATTCACCCCAGTAACCTGTTCCTGTTGTCCCCCATGTCATCGCGGGAGACTCAGGCCCTCCTGTTGCTAGCAGGTATGCACCACACAGAGATATATAGCCAGACCCCAGAACACCTTAGGGGACCTGATCTGCGATTTTGGGGGGGGGGGAGGGGAGTATGGGCTAAAATTATATATAGTGTAGACACAGAGGCATATAGGCTAGATCATAAGTGCTAGCTTATAGCGTATAAGTGAT
Organism: Ascaphus truei; assembly: GCF_040206685.1. Classification (NCBI taxonomy): domain Eukaryota; kingdom Metazoa; phylum Chordata; class Amphibia; order Anura; family Ascaphidae; genus Ascaphus; species Ascaphus truei. Next base: position 283,058,763 of record NC_134485.1, read on the forward strand.
AATTGAGCAAACTTATGTTTGATAAAATAATAAAATCCATTGCAGTCTTGGACCAAGGTGACAGATGTTAGAGCCTGTGTTTCTGGTACAGCCAGTCCTCAGTTATCCAACGGAATCCATTCAGGAATTAGCGTTGCATAGTGAAACCGTTGTAAAGTGAGTCCCATGTTAATCAGTAGCTGTGAGCGTTGGATAACGCATTCCGGCGTCGAAAAACAGCCCAAAGGGTTGCATTGTAAAGCGTTGGATATGCCATTCATTGTATAGAGGCACCGCAGATAGGAAACCGAGGACACAGAGAATGAACAACAGAGGCTGGTTCTCAGGTGACTCAGTACTGAAAAGCCCAAAAAGGGGAAGACAAAGGTACAATACCGGGACACAGATCCCTGAGGAATTGGATATGGGCTGGAACCCTCAATGGGCCAGACTATGAGGGGTTCACTGGATGCTATTCAGAGAAGGGACAGGGCAAATAAACTATGTTTAAGAACAAGTCACAGTACCTCTCTAGGGATATGCATAAAGTACCTGGAGATAACGTTATCGGATACAGATGATGTGAGAATATCCGAACTGTGTTAAGTATGGAGAATCGGTTGTAAATAAACCAAACGTTTTGCACTGATAAAGTTCTTGGTGCCCTTCATTACTACCTCTTTGTATACTACACGCTCAGCCTGCACGAGTCTAGCTTCCTGAGAAGGTAATGAGAGAGCCTCAGCATCATTGTGTAAGTGTACAGTTATTAATAATAATAATAGCACTGCTAGTTTTATGTAGCACTTTACAGAAACATTTTGCAGACACAGGTCCCTGCCCTATGGAGCTTACAATCTATATTTTTGGTGCCAGGGGCACAGGGAGATAAAGTGACTTGCCCAAGGTCACAAGGAGTCAACACCAGGAAATGAACAAGCAAGGTTCCCCTGCTTCAAACTCAGTGCCAGTCAGTGTCTTTACTCACTGAGCTACTCCTTCTCTCAGTTCTTAAGATCTGGGTACAGAGGGTTACTTAAGATATATGGAATCTTACTTGTGGGGCTATTTGTTACTGTCTCCTGGCAATAAATTAATAAGATAAAACATCACATTTATCAGATTTGCCACTGCCTCCCCATGTTACGTGTAAATTTGATCCATTGGTTAGCAACAGATTGTATCTAAATAGTTGCATGAAAACAAAACAAATGGGGAGGATAGCATACTGGTCCAGGCGCTAGCCTTTTAAGTAGGTGATCCTCATTAAACTGGAAGAAAAAAAAGATTCACATTTATCAAAGAAAAATATATTTTTTAATTCCAATGGAAAATAATGGCTTCCATGTATCAAAGGTTATGTGTCACACCAGTATTAAACTCCTTTTTTTTTTTTTTAGGAGCAAAGTATTGATCCATATTATAGTTCTTAGTGCTTGATCATTGTAACTTCAGGCAAATTGCTAGGGCTTAAGTACAAACTCCAAAAAGTAGTGCAAACGTGACATTTTGTTGATGTTTGTGTAATGCAATTTGTGGTATATTGTTGTAAATTGTAAACTCTGCAGAAGTTCTTTAATAATAAAGCTTTCATTACCAACAAAGTCACCAGGTGTTCTAAAAAGAAACAAGCTCGCTGAGAGCAATGGGATTTTTGGCTTTGATAAAAGTGGAGGAGTTACTTTGCACTATTTATGCCTCTGTTTCGTAGGAAGGAGACCTTGTGTCTCTAAACCAGCATCTTCTCAGATGTATGCAAGATACTGATAAAACAATTTTTTTTTTTTTTTTTGCCATTTTAAAACACCTTTTTCCCAATGCAACAATTAAAAGCAAGGTTAAGTAAATGTGCAGCAAGTCTATTTACTTAAGATAGGTGCATGGACTGTATTTTAACACAAGGTCTAAAAAGAAGCACAAACTCTTCAAGTTGCTTCATTTCATCATCGATATAAAGACAAATTGGTGACTATCTTTAACTACAGAGTTTATGTTTAGCCATCAGTATCTCCTCATGCTTCCCAATACAGTATATTAATGAAGGATACTTGAGGCAGCTTTCCCCGCTACTTAATTAGATGACAAAAACCTAAATCAAATAAATGTTTCATGGTCTAAAAATGTTTAATAACTTCTCAATTTTTGGATCGAAAGTTGAACTCTAATAAGCACAACAACAAATATAAAGTGTTTTAGTTAACGGTAAACCTACCAAATATCTGAGCCAGGAATCGCTTGTATGTAGTAATAGTAATAATAGGATGCGCTTTAAAAAGGTAATCTGATATTTATTTATTTTTTATTTATAAAATATTTTACCAGGAAGTAATACATTGAGAGTTACCTCTCGTTTTCAAGTATGTCCTGGGCACAGAGTAAAACAAAATAATACATGGTTACAAATACAGTTACATAAATGAACAAGGTATACATTATATACAAGACATTGCATGCACAGTTAAAGAAAATATATATTATGAGCGTATGAAACAGTTACAGACCAGATTAAAGTGTGAGACAGCCTTAGATTTGAAAGAACTTAAGCTGGTGGTGGATATGAGAGTCTCTGGTAGGTTGTTCTAGTTTTGGGGTGCACGGAAGGAGAAGGAGGAACGTCCGGATACTTTGTTGAGTCTTGGGACCATGAATAGTCTTTTTGAGTCTGATCTCAGGTGATAGGTACTGCATGTGGTAGGGGTGAGGATCTTGTTCAGGTAGCTGGGTAGCTTGCCCAGAAAGTATTTGAGGGTGAGACAGGAAAGGTGAACTTTGCGCCTTGACTCTAGTGATGACCAATTTAGTTCTTTGAGCATTTCGCAATGATGTGTGTTGTAGTTGCATTGGAGAACAAAACGACAAATTGAATTGTAGAGGGTGTCAAGTTTGCTAAGGTGGGTTTGAGGAGCCGAGCCATATACTATGTCTCCATAGTCAATAAGTGGCATTAGCATCTGCTGTGCAATACGCTTTCTGACCAGGAGACTTAGGGAGGATTTGTTCCTGTAAAGTACCCCTAGTTTGGCATAGGTCTTGGTTGTCAGGGTATCAATGTGCATCCCGAATGTTAAGTGGGAGTCAAACCATAAGCCCAGGTATTTAAAACTAGTGACAGGTGTTAGGGTGGTGGTAGCATTGGTTCTAATCAGGAGCTCAGTCACTGGAAGCTTTACAAATTTAGTCTTGGTCCCAAATACCATTGTTACAGTCTTGTCAGTGTTTAAAAACAGTTTGTTTTGGGAAATCCAGTTTTCGAGTCTCAAAAAGTCAGACTGAAGTATGTGTTGAAGGTCAGAGAGGCTATGGCTGTGTGCATACAGGATTGTGTCATCTGCATACATGTGTATTGAGGCTTCCTTACAAGCTGTGGGAAGATCATTAATGAACACTGAGAAGAGTAGGGGCCCCAGAACAGAGCCTTGCGGTACACCACAGGTGATATCCAGGGGGTTGGAGTTAGAGCCTGAGATGGACACATGTTGGGATCTTCCTGATAGGTAGGACTGAAACCAGTTTAAAGCATGTTTCCCTATTCCAGAGCTCTGGAGTTTGTTAAGCAGGATAACATGATCAACTGTGTCAAAAGCCTTTGCAAAATCTAGGAATACTGCACCAGTGAGTTGTCCCCGTTCCATTCCACACTGGATTTCATTGCAAACTTTTAGCAGGGTAGTTACGGTGGAGTGTTTGGGACGAAACCCAGACTGGAATTGGCTAGGGAAATTTGTCTTGGTGTAGAAATCGCTTAATTGGGAGTGGACACATTTTTCCATAACTTTGGATAGAATTTGGAGAAGTGAGATTGGCCTGTAGTTTGAGACAGTGTTTTTGTCCCCACTTTTGAAGATTGGGACAACTCTGGCAGTTTTCCAGGTCTTAGGGATATGGCCTGCAGACAGGATAGAGTTGACTATGGACGCAATTGGTTTGGCAATGGCTGGGGCACCAAGTCGTAGGAACCTAGATTGTAGTAAGTCGGGTCCACATTGGCTGCTTAGTTTTAGTTTGAGGAGCGCTTGTGTAATCTCCTCTTCAGATACTGGGCTAAATTGAAAATCGTGGGCAGTGTTGGGAGGGGGTGGGACTGTAGGGATACTCCCAGGATGAGATTCATGTTTGGGGTTTGTGCTGCGTTTCGCTAATAAGTTAGTGGCACACCCCACAAAGTAATCATTGAATGCATTTGCAATGTCAGTGGGGTTTGTCAGAGTAATATCCCCCTTAGTGATATTACTTGGTTGTTGATGGTTAGGAGCCTGGAATATATTGTTGATAACCTTCCAGAAGTTACCTGGGTTTGATGTATTTTGGTGGAGATTGTCAGAGTAATATTGTGCTTTTGCATACCTTGTTTGCCTTGTGCATACGTTCCGCAGGCATCTGTAGTGATTGAGATCCTTGGTAGTGCCAGTTACTTTGTAGCTTTTCCACAAGGCATCCCTGAACTGGTAGAGTGCTATAAGGTCAGGTGTAACCCATGGAAGGTGGGCACCCTGTACCCTTATTCTGCATAGTGGAGCATGGGTATCGCAGAGTTTTAAGAACTCGGATTGGAAATAGTCGAGCGCAGAATCAGGGTCGGGAATTAAATCGATTCTGTGCCATGGGCAGTTCGTAAGGTCATCCAGAAACTGTTGTGGGTTAAAGTTTTTAAATGTTCTAGTGAGGAGAACTTTAGGGCTTGAATGGGGCGGTTTAATTTTCCTTACACAGTACACTATTGCATGGTCACTGAAAATATCAGGAAGGATGCCAGAGGATTGGATTCTGCTGGGGTTTGAGGAGAGAATCCAGTCTAGCAAGGAATGGTTATGCGACTTCAGGTTTATTCGTGTGGGTTGGGAAATGAGTTGCCATAGGTTAAGTGACTTGAGTTGTATCTGGATTTTGTGGTTTTTAGGGTCAAGCCAATTGAAGTTGAAATCCCCTAGAACTAGCAGCTCACTCTTCTCATTCAGAGAGGAAATGGAGGCAAGAAATTGGGTGATATCAGTCAAGGATTGTAGAGGGGCTTTAGGGGGGCGGTAGATGCCAGCAAGCAAGATGGGCTTAGAAAAGGGGAGGCAGATTTTGCCAACTAGAGTTTCAAAAGAGGGTGGACTTGGTGGGCAATGTAACAGTGTATATTGTAAGGTGTCTGCAATATAAAATAACACCCCTCCTCCTCTCTTTGACCTATCTCTCCTAAAAATGGAGTATCCCTGAAGGGAGATATTTGCATCAGGGGTTTTAGAGGATAGCCATGTTTCTGTAAGAACGATGGCTTTGGGTTTATGCATAAGGCACCATGCCCTTAGTTCATCCAGTTTGGGCAGCAGGCTCAGGATGTTTATATGGGCGACAGATAGCCCTTTTTGGAATTTAAAGGTGGAATTCTCAAGGGCATGGGACAGAGCTGAAATGGGAGGACCTGGGTTAGTTTCAACATCACCTGCTAGAGAGAGTAATAGTATGAGTAGAAATTTGGGTAGTTGTTTGCAAGTTGTAAATTTGTGGTGTTTTCCATTTGAGTGTGCGGTGGTTGGTGTGCTGGTTTTTAGAGTTCTCCACCAACATTCAGTAGATAGTGCAAGGCTTTTGAGTAGTCCAGGGTGTATGGTGATGTTGGGTGTGGGCCAGGATGGAGGAGTTTGTAGTGGATAGAGGGAGTAACATCTCCATGAGGCCAGGAGAAAGAAAAAAGTTAGAAGACATAGCAGGTTCATGATGCCAGAGGTAGGCAGTATGTAATGGAAATATAAACATGTTTTTGATTTCTTTTATGATTAGAATTAATATTCTACCCATGTGTACATTCTACAAACATATATAAATTAGGACTGCCTGATGGACATTGGATGTATTTTGGTAAGGATGGGGCAGTTTTAAATGATATATTTCTAATTGTTATTAAATGCTTTGTTACAATTCATTAATGGGTTGTATAGTATCTCCCAGAGATGCAATGTTTTTTTTATTGATAATTAAGCAAATTTATTTTTAGACAACATTTTGACTAAATATCTAAGAGGTTCCACAAAAGCAGATTTACATCAGTATTTCTCTAAAATGAAAAACTGTTTGTAAATTTGACAGTTACTGCAATGTTAAAGACAATTTCAACAGTATTTTTTTTTTTTTGGCAGAATGGTTCTAACAAATCTTAAATTGTGTGGCATGCCTAAGAAACCAATGCTTTTTCAACACACTTTAGTGCTTCTGGTAGCTATTTGTTTTACAGTTATCATCAGTTAAGACTTATCAACATTAGGTTCTCACACAGCATGATTACCATATAAATAAGGATCAAATGGCTCATCCTCCTCCCCTTTCCCTTTAACGCATCTAATTGAGGAGAATCAGTAGCTGTGACCACATGCTAGGATCTAATTGTACAGTGAACAGTCTGAACCTTAGATGATAGCTTCTAGCTAGTTAGCTTGTTAAGATTCGCAGAAGTATCAGTAGTCACCAAATCTTCATTCAGCTGTTGTAATCTAAATAACCTGTAAGTAATAAAACATATTTGCTGAATTAAATAAGTATGTATTCTCGGTTTATATTAAACTGTATTATCTATGTAGCACTTGAAATACTTATGCTACAGCATTTAGTACATTTTGGACCAGGTTTCCAACTATAATATACTAATATAACATAATATTATAATTTAAAGTGACCAAAATATTTTTATATTTATTTGAAGTCAAAAAGTTTGACACAATTTTAAATGACAAAAACATTAAGTAACCCATTTTCAGTCCATTGTCTATTCATCCTTTCTATTTGGGAACTTGAGCTATTTGAGCTTTCTTAACTACCTGCTCCTAATTTGTATACCTGTGAAGAGCCTTAGATGGTTATTTTGCATTTCTGTGCTAATGGTGATGAGCTGACATGTAAAGGGAAGTGCAGGTAGCTCAAATGGAATTGTGCTGGGGGATATTTGTGTGTAAATGGGGTGGGGAGTAGAAGTATGTTGACAATACTACATGCATACAGTGGCGGCCGAGCTGAGTTTTCAGCGGCCGCCACCGCAATGTGCGGGCAGACGCGGCTTTTTTTTCCCCGTCGCGCGTCACTGATGCGCGGTCACTTGTGCCAGGGTGAGTGCGCGCGTGCCCAGGGTTCCCCGAAGGTGGTGGCGGGGTAAGTGGGATGTGGAAAGCAGAGGGGGACCCGGAGAAGCAGAGCAGAGGCAGAGGACGCGAGGGGAGGGGAACGAGGGGAAGGATGCAGGGAAGATGCGGCTGTCGCGCGGCCAAGTTCGGCGCCAGCCCGAAAACAGCCGCGGGACAAGACGGGTAAGTGTGAGACTGAAGCTGGCCGCAGCAGTACATGCATTGTTTACTGATGAGCCTGGTGCAATCAATCCCTCCTAATAACATAAAGGTCCTTGTTAATATATATATAAATATATATAGCAACTGTAAATATTACTGTATGTTCATTTGCATGTCTTAGACAGGTCTGCAACCCTGTCTTTCCCCATTGTCACCCAGCATACAGCACTTCCACTGCAGCAAGGGATTCTGGGAAATGACATGCAAATGAGCACTCAGTGCCACCTTTTGTCTCAAGCTCGTATTACACAAGCCAATCCTCAAGCCAATGCATGCTGTTTTAAACACAGCTTTTAAACATCCCAGCCTCTGTTTAAAAGCTGTGTTTAAAACAGCATGCATTGGCTTGAGGATTGGCTTGTGTAATACGAGCTTGAGACAAAAGGTGGCACTGAGTGCTCATTTGCATGTCATTTCCCAGAATCCCTTGCTGCAGTGGAAGTGCTGTATGCTGGGTGACAATGGGGAAAGACAGGGTTGCAGACCTGTCTAAGACATGCAAATGAACATACAGTAATATTTACAGTTGCTTTATGCTTTACTGTGGAGGGTTTTTGTCACTTTTTTTACCCACCATAACCTTAATGACAGTATATATATATATATATATATATATATATATATATATATATATATATATATATATATATATATATATATAAATAAATAAATATGAAAACACAAAAGAAAAAGAAGATTTTATACTTTTCTTTTGTTACAACTATTTCAGTCATATTTTTCTGATTTAGGTAGGTTATTTTGACATTGCATTATTTATTGGTAGTGATGCGGTATCCGCTTTTTTGTGTATGTTATATATAAATAAATATATATATATACACACACACACACACACACACACACACACACACACACACACGTGTGTGTGTGTGTGGAGAACGAGAGAGAGAACTCCGTAACATCTGAAAATAGAGATATTATATACTTGTACCAGAACCTGCATCAGATTGCAGGACTTGAGAATTTTTTTATTTTTTATCTCTATGCCTCAGAAACAAGGGTTATCTGTGCTTAGGACATTATCAGATATATGTCTTTTTTTCTACTCTTTTACAATGGGACAAACATTTAAAAGCCTGTTATATTACTATAGTACTTCCAGGCGCCAATCTAGTTTATTAAGATAACTATAAAAAAGCAAACATTTTGCAGCATTTATTCCTTGTAACTTTTTTTTTGGGTGTCGATTCATGTTACCAAATGTGAAGGATGGAAAAAAACAATGATACATGTCACTTTGGCCTTGAAGAGGTTAACACTATTCTTTTGTGGCAATACTATTCAATACAGGCACAATGACAGGCCCAAAACGCTTACAATCTGTTTGACACAGGGGATCATCACTTTCCCAAGATGGATCAAAGTAGCTTAAGTGTCTGAGCTTACCCACACAGGGCAATCCATTGTAGGTCCAAAGTGTACTAATGCCAGTGAAATGTTTATTGGGTTCAATTTGGGTGATTTGTCTTTTTTTTTTTTTTTTTTTTTTAAACACCTATAAACATGGCAAACTGTGACTTTGGAGGGGATTTATTTCCTTTAGTTCTTCAGGATGTAGGACTCCTAGGAACGTATCCCCACACTTGATGGCCCATTCGTAAAAAAAAGAAATTGATTGAAGTCATGGCTCCTCATTTGCTTTCATTTTTATTATTATTATTATTATTAGTATAGTGCCAGCATATCTCGCAGCACAGTGCAATCAGGGAGGACAATGACATTGTATGACAAGAGCACATATGTTAAAATGGAGACCCTAGGAAGGAGATGCCTGTCCCAAAAAGATTGCCATCTAAATGATTATAGATAAATTCTCTTTTGACGTGTAGAAAAAAACTGTCACTTTTCTGTTTTTGAACTGCTGTTCATTTTTTGTTCAAAATAGTAATCATTCACAAATGTTTTTTTTTTTTATTCTTAAAACTTAAACTGTAAAGGTTTATACATTATTTTTTGTTTTTTAGTAGTATTAGTAGCTCCAATTCCATGTAAATCATTGTGTTTGAACACAGAAATATTTGTCCTATTTCTTCTAGTCTCTAAAATATGAAAATAATCAATATGCCTAAATGCTAATATTCATAGCATTATAAATGTATAGTACATTTGATTTTTTACAAGACAACTGTTTGTGTATGAGATATATATAAATAATCACATTTAATATTAAGGTCACCCAGAGCAGGACTTGGGTTCGCTCTTCAACATAACAGGCTAGTTAAAGTCAAAAAGCCAATACTCATCCAGAAATAACAACGCTCTGTAAAGTGCCGTACTGTGAAGTTAACCTACTGCATCTAATTATGCTGTACCTCATATCTTTAAAGGCTAATAATTTAATGTTTAGTGAATGCTTTTTTTCGAGAGAAAACATGTTTTAACTAGAATGGCTGTAAATGATAATGTGATGCAAAAGATGTGTTGCCCCTATTTAAGGATCCAGGAGTCAGACCGCCATCGGCGCGCTCCTGGCTTACCTAAGCCTGCGACCGGCTCCTCCGCTTCCTGCAACACATCAGCTGGTCCCCCCTCCAACAACTGCTGCATTTTGCGCAAGCGCGCATCACGAATGCAGGTAAATGCAGAATCCCCTGGTCCCGCCTCCAGTTGCGCCTGCGCGGTGACACACGCGCATGGACCTCGTCACCTATCATCATCTGCAATTCTTCCCACACCTGTCTCCTGCACTACTTCAGCCAATCACAGCCTGTACTGAGGACGCACCTTCACCTTGTCCGTCCACTCATTGGTCATTGCTCCATATATATGCTCAGCCTGCAATCTGGCAAATTGGCTGATCATAAACCTTTGTTGTTTGAAGTGTTCACTGCTACCCTTGCCTCCACAATCTTGTCCTGTAATCTTGGTTCCTAGCTACTCTGTTCCTGACCAAGCTATCTCTTGGACTCCGCTTTTCTATTCTCCTGACCCCAGCTACCCACAACGATCCGAACCTCTCTAACCCAGACCTAGGCAAACGTACCCTGACTATCATCATCTCTCCAATCCTGACTATGGCTAACAGTACCTGCAACGATTCGCACCTTTTAAACCCAGACATCGGCAAGTATCTTGACTATCCTTACATCTCCAAACCCGACCCGGCTACCTCGACCAATCTACACTCCAGACGCGCCCTCGCGGCTGTGGGTGGCGATATTTATCTATCCCCACCTTGGCCTCGTGGTCACGCCTTGTTTGTGGTGAGCATTCCGTTACACCCTAACAGCACATATCTATTAAAGTCTATTAAGGTTAGCGCAGGGATTTTATGGTACATTAGTTAAGTCATACCTAAAGGAGAAAGTGAGTCCGCTCTATCTTGGTAAAGTACCCATTGGCTTCTATACCTCCCAAAACATTCCTTTATACAACACATGGAGAGATGCCGTGATGTTACAGATGCAGCGGCCATCATTTTAACAAAACCTGGGTACATCCCGCGTTGTGTCGCGTGGTGGACCCGAGATGGTCAGTTGCAGACTAATGGCCTGCCGGAGTAACACAGCAAGGGTCCCTGCTGTGTGAATCCTACCGGAGTCTGCCTTTCTGTAATAGACGCGCAGTAAGAGAGAGGCTGAATCAGTCACTCTAACTGCGCGCCTCTCACAAGCGATCGCGGGGGTTTTATTAAAATTCGAACATTACAGTAATGTAGCAGGGGGTCTCCGGAGCTGAACCGCATTGATTTCAGCCTCTGGGACCCCCTACTTCCCTAGATACAGGCCCCGTTATGGGGTGCCGGTATCCCCATGTTAAAATCCTGTAGGTCCCGTGACTTTGGGATCTAAACAAAGCAGAGGGGATACCGCACCCCATACTGGGGCCTGTATCTAGGAAAGTAGGGGGTCCCTGAGGCTGAAATCAACTTTGTTCAATTCAGGAGACCCCCTGCTCCCTCACACTAGTATCAAACATCTCCCTCTCCCCCAATAAAAAATCATTACCTTAGCGGATTGCTGCTAAGGTAATGAAGCTGCTTAATTTTTATTTTTATTCATAGTGTGCATGAGCAGGGGGTCTCTGAGCTGAACAAAGTTGATTTCCGCCTTGGGGACACCCTACCCCAAGTTACAGGCCCCGGTATGGGGTGCCGGTATCTCCTCCATGTTAAAATCCACGTGAGATGTAAACAAAGTAGAGGGATTCTGGCACCCCATACCGGGGCCTATATCTCGGAAAGTAGGGGGTCCCCGAGGCTGAAATAAACTTTGTACAGCTCAGGAAACCCCCTGCTCACACACACACACACAATAAATACAAATAAAAATGTAAGCAGCTTGATTACCTTAGTGGCCATGCAATGCCCACTAAGGCAAAGAATGGTTAAGGAACAGTAAGGTAGCAGATTACATGACAATATGTACTGTACAACCCACCCACTAATACACAACCCACCCACCCCTTGTGTCCCCCCATAAAACCATGATTTATTATTTTACTCACAGGATTAATACCCCAGACCGACAGGGGTCCCCGGTGGATCCGACTGGTGTCTGCAGGCCCCACAGTGCATCCCGGGGGTTACCCATGTGTGTCTGGGGGTCTCCGGGTGGTCTCCGCTAGGGGCATGGGCCTCCAGGTGGTTCCTAAGGGTCACCGCGGGCCCCAATGGGGTCCACGGGTGGTCACACGGGTATCTGGGGGTCCCCGGGTCATCCTCACAGGTGTCTGGGCCCTCGGGTGGTTCCCACGGAGGTCTGGGGCCCTCGGGTGGTCCCTGTGGGTCCACGGGGCTATCACAGCTGTTGGGACCTTGGTTCTTCCCCGCAGGTGTCCCCGTGGGTCCTCAGGTGGTACCTGTGGGCGTCCGGGGGTCCTTGGGTGATGTTCCTGTGGGCGTCCGAGAGTCCTCAGGTGGTCTCCATAGGTCCCTGCAGACCTAAGGTATTAACCCTGTATGTAAAAAAATAAAACATGTCCTACACTTAAATAAATACCCTCCCCTCCCCCCACCACACACATACAGTACGGTAATGGGCAAAATAACTATTATCCACATATGGATTATAAATTATCTGCCATTATTAAACACAACATTAGCCAGTATACATACATCAAGTAAATAAATACAGTTCTACAGGTCCCTGTCCTCCGTTTCCAGAAAAATACATAGCAAATACAATCTAATGGCCCCAAGCACCTTAATCACCTTAGCGGTTAATAACCACTACAGTAATTAAGGGGTTAACCCACCCTGCCCTGATACCCACCAGGGAGGCCTAACCACCCACCCCGGACGCACTATTCCCACCCTGTATTGTTATAGTAGTGCATCATACCCACATAATAATATGGGCATGATAAGCCACTATAGCACTCAATGGGCACCCTAATCAAAATACATTAATGCTCAAAACACACAATAATAAAACATTACAAAACTCCAAAAAAACACAATTCATTAAATAAAAACACTCGCCAGCTAATGCAATTAATACAAGCAATAACCAGATCAACAATGAATTAATTAAACCAGTAACCAATCAAACCAAACAATTAATAAAACAATGAATTAATTAAACCAGTAACCAATAAACCAATTCATTAATAAAACAACAATGAATTCATTAAAACAGTAACCAACAAAGACATTAATTAATACAAAATATCGGCAACAAAACCATTAAAAGCATTAGCCAACACAACACATCATTAATTAATAATAAATCCCACGTGGATTTTAACATGGAGGAGATACCGGCAGCCTTTAACTCGGGAAGAAGGGGTCTCCGAGGCTGAAACCAACTTTGTTCAGCTCAAGAGACGCCTTGCTCATGCACACTATGAATAAAAATAAAATGTAAGCAGCTTCATTACCTTAGCAGCAATCCGCTAAGGTAATGATTTTTTTATTGGGTATTTGGATGATTGATACTAGGGTGAGGGATTAGGGTGTCTCCTGAGTTGAGCAAAGTTGATTTCAGCCTCGGGGACCCCCTACTTCCCGAGATACAGGCCCTGGTATGGGGTGCCGGTATCCTGTCTGCTTTGTTTAGATCCCACGGTCACGTGACCCACAGGGTTTTAACATTGGGATACCGGCACCCCATAACGGTGCCTGTATCTCGGGAATTAGAGGGTCCCTTGCCCTGAAATCAATGCGGTTCAGCTCCGGAGACCCCCTGCTACATTACTGTAATGTTAGAATTTGACTAAAATCCCCACGATCGCCTCTGAGATGCGCAGTTAGAGTGACTGATTCAGCCTCTTACTGTGCATCTATTACAGAGAGGCAGACCCGGGTAGGACTCACACAGCAGGGATCCCTGCTGTGTTACTCCAGCGGGCCATTATTCTGTTGCGGCGCAACACTCAATGATCTCGGGCATATCCCGATATTCCATTTCAGAATTTGTTAAAATAATGGCCGCTGCGTCTGTTAGCCTATGCTAACGGGATATGGAACAGCTGTAGTTTTTGCCTATAATTAGTACAGCTCAAACCCCTTGTAACTTTGTGCTGGGGGCCCAAAGAATCACATCGCGTTATAAGCGGATCGCGTTAGAAGTAATGTACAATTGTATGCATTGTACAATAAAGTATTTAAGATACTGTACCAATAATAGTGTTGTAAATTATTCATAAATACGAAAATTGGGAGCCACGCTTGCATCGCGTTATAAGCGGATTCGTGTTCTAAAGGATCGCATTATAACGTGGTTGAGCTGTATTGTGGATATACATTTATCTCAGGGAAAGTAACAGCTGTTACTGTTTTAGGTAATGTCACTTTATGAGCTCTGAGTTAACAAAGCTCATAACTGAGTTTTGTGAATCTAGACCTCAGAGTTTAAACGCCACTGTCTTTCAAGCGATTGAATAAGACTGTCGGCTCTGTGAACTTTGTCAAATTTCTTTAGGCAGTACGAAAAGGGAGCATGGTTTTAGGAGGCAAGCCATACAGCTTTACATCTTGCCATCAGCCCCTGTGCACTTGTGACTTGTCTAGAGGTCTGTATGAATTAGGAAAGAGAGAGACTTTCAAATATAAAAAGTGTCTCCAGTTGTATATACAGTATATCCCCTCAAACGACCCATCAAATAAATTAGGAAGACATGCTTTTGCTGAAAATGGAGCACATCCGAGATTCCCGGCTGGGAGATATGCTAATGGATATAGAAAGTGTATTTAAATGAGTCCCTTTCCACACATACTAAAAGGATTTCCTTACCAACTACAGTACATAGAATTGATAAGCTTAAGACTCTACCTCTCTCTCTGATGGATTGACTGATCCGCCCCAAAATTTGCCCATCTACATGTGTTGGCCCATTGATTTAAAACGGCTTCTCATTTCTCTTAAAAATAGCATTTGGACTGTACCAAGTGATGGGGAAAGGAACAGCCCAAGCCCGAGGGGTAGAGAGAGGAGGGTTGCTAAGGGAACCAATAGAAAACAGGAAGCAAAAAATGAGAGGGTAACAAAGCACAACCAGGGGTATCCAAACTTGAAAAAAAGACAATGAAAGGGAAAGTGTGTTTTCCATAAAAAGGATTATTTAGTGGTCATAGTAGAAAAAAGGCAAGGCGTTGCCCTACCAACGCGTTTCAAACTACAAAGAGCGCTCTATGATTATCCATCTATATACATTATTATTGTTCTGTATATGGTCTTTAGCATTAAGCACTTATAGCTATCAGAAAACAGGAAGAACTGAACAAGAGATAGAACAGTACTTGTTTAATTTTTACTCTCTTTTTTTGATACTACTCTTTGATTTTAGTATAGTACTGTATTGTTTACTCTAGATTTCTATTTATTTTTTATGAGCAACATTTTTTGTTCTTTAGTGAATACCGATAACCAGTAATGGTGGTTCTTGTTCTCCTTCCTTGTCTGAGTTTCAATTACACAATGCGTTATGTTTGTGTAACCCATATTGCCCTCCCCCCCAGACACAGATGCTATATCTAGGGCGTGTGAGGGCTGGCTACACGTGCTTGAGTGGTGCATACCTGCCGGTAACAGGAGGGCCTGAGCTTTCCGCGATGATGTTGGGGACACAGGACCAGGCTTCTGGGGTAGTTGCCTCATTCTTTAGTGGTGGTGCAGCGCCTCCATCCTCTATAACTTCCCAGGGATATGGGGTAGGACTCTTATAGAATTAATAACCCTGGTCCCAGGGTGGATGCTTCAGAATCACACACAGTCTCGAGTAAAATCAGAAATGTCTCTTTATTGTCTCTAGCTCGCACACAGCAGCCTTGGCAGCACACAGCAGCAGCAGCACAAGGCAATCCAAAGGTGTATAGCCTTTCTCCTCTCCTTCCCTCCAAGATGCACTCCGACAGGATGGTCTATGAGGGGCCTCAATACCCCAATGCCCACCTCAGAGGATATCCTCTGGGTGGGGGAAGATCCTCCCCATCACCCCCTCATCAGGGTGAGGGGAATTGGTCCACCGGAGCTCTGCTCACTCTCCAACTATCATAGGCCAGAGTTCTCTCTCTCTCCTGCTCCCAGGACAGAGCTCGACCTACTCCTCTGCTCCAACTCCCAGGACAGACAGACTGTCACTCACAGGAACTGGCTGCTAAATAGTCAGCCCCACCCCTCATGATGTCAGCAGAACCTCCCCTCTGCCTCTTGCTGGCAGCAGAGTCAGGGGGCCTGCATCTATCACTCAGGGCAGGGCGTGAAGGGGGAAAACCCATGATTACTACTGCGCCTGCCCTTAACAGGACTTACCATAGTAGGAGAAAGATATGTATAGCCCGTGCTGTTTACAGGGGGGCTACATTTGTATGTGGTGTAGCATAAGATTAATAACACAAACAAGTCAAATACAGACAAGACAGGCTGTCTGCACAACATAGGGGCCTATTCACTAAACTTAGAGAAGTGATTTAATGCTTGTTAAGGGCACTTTCTAAGTGATTTTCCGTGTGTAGCTATACACAAAACTTCAATAACATGGCAAAATCACTTGTAAATGGCTTTTTATGATTGTTAGCACTCTTGCTATGACAAGCCGTGTGGTAGCTCCAAAAATGCCTAAACTCGGAACTGCTACAGTAATTACAAAGCTCTGAGATGCAACTCACTATGCAATACTCACTTTTTGTTATCGTCACCTAAAGGGTGGCAAGATCGGAATTGTGATTTGCATCAGACAGAGTTTCTTTTATTTTTAGAAACATACGATTGAATCCAGGGGTCTTCGGAGCTGATCCATATTAATTTCAGCTCCAGAGACCCCTTCTTCAATCCTAGGTAATTAAAATAAAATAACTGATGACCTTCATTACCTTAGTGGATAACCGCTAAGGTAATGAAGGGGTTAAATAGCAGTGCCTGGTTTGTTGGCGGTAGAGGCGGTGGGTGAAGGTTGTATTTGCCCCAGGTGTTTAGACCTCCTGGCTGGGTTACGGGAGGGGTTAAACCCTTAATTACCTTAGCGCTTAAGGTAGCGAAGGGGTTAATCCCTACCACTATCCACCCAGGATGTCTAAACACCCACCCTGGGGCAACTACAACCTTCACCCACCCCCTCTATGACCAATAAACCGGCTACAGCTATTTAACCCTTTCATTAACTTAGCGGTTAGCCCCTAAGGTAATAAAGGTCTGTTTTCATTTTATTAACATAGTATTGAAGCAGGGAGTTTCCAGAGCTGGACCGCATTCATTTTAGGTCTGGGGACCCCCTGCTTCCCAAGGTACAGGCCCCAGTATGAGGTGCCGGTATCTCCTGCAAGTTCAAATGTCCCGGTCACTTGAGCTGTTACAAGGGACATTTACAGTTGCCGGCGATACCGTCACCCTTACGAGGCCCGTAACTCAGGAGGCAGGGGGTCCCCAGCCCTGAATTTAATGCGGTTCAGCTCAGAGACCCGCTGCTTCAATACTATGTTATTAAAATGAAAACAGCGTGATCGCCTGTAAGAGCTGTTCACGGAGCTTCTCTCTGTGTAGCTTTTTCAGACTGCTGGAGCAAAATTGAACATTAAACTCATTTCACTCGCTTAAAAAATACAAACTAGTGCGGTATGGCATTGTTTTACCAAACACTCATTTTTTTTTTCATTTTTCCTAGTGAATACCGTTTTTACACAAATGTCATACCGTGTGGTACAAACATGCCAACCTGATCAATGTTGCAATGAACTTATTGAAGTTTAGTGAATAGGACCCATAAGGATAAAACATTAGGAGAAGGCAATTCCTGGCCTAATAACTTTATGGTATAAGTAAACTGTTTCAAAACAAAGAGATGTAGTAGGAGTTGGTGGATCAAGGTTATTTTACTTCGACCATGAAGACTTTTGCAGATGGAAATTCTGTATTACAATATAGTTCAGATAAGCATAATAGATAGTTTTTACTGTGTCTTTGTGCAACCATATGCTTGTGTTCCATCTCGTTGTGGCAAACATTGCTAACATGGACACACATCCACCAACCAAGTGAAATTTCATTATGTCTTAAAACTGAGCCAGGATGAAATGTTATTCTACTGACACCTTGGAAATATTCATACATTTGTGTCTATGGAATATAAAGGTATAGTGTTTTTGCATCTTTTCTTTGTCTCTCGTTTCTGTCTCTTTACCCTTTCATTATCTGATTGCTCCATTTTTGTATGTTTCTATATATTCTATCTATACAAAGCTGAAGCAATATGAGTTTGCTCGTATAACACAACTTGCAGTATTTAAACAACGTTTCAGTTTTGCCACGTCTAGAAAAAGTTTCTTGTTCTTCCGTGCCTCTTCATCATTATAAAAATATATATTTTATATTGATTCCCTATGGAAAACCTATATATTAATGAACAACAAGGGCTCACAGCGATGTACATCTATTCGTTAATTATACAACTGACAGGCAAGTTTAAAAAAATAATAATAATAATTTGGTATGGTACCACATTGACTAGCATCCTTGCTTCTTTTACATATTACCTTCCTTTTAAACAAGACTTGTTTGTTTGTTTTAGGTAGGATCTCTAGTTTCATACATGCAATGACATGTATAGTAATAGTAGAAGAGTTTGAATTACTTTTGTGCTGTATTCTAAATTCAGAAGAAATAACAAAGTGAAAATACAAAGTGGTAAATATAGGAGGAATTTGTACATTGAATAAAGAAACCTTTTCTTCAACTTCTTGAGTGCCCGCTGCCTTCCTACCATTGAATAAATACAGACTTAACATGAAATGGAATATTGTAACAGAACTGTATAGTGCTTGAGTACAATGTAAGTACAAAAATGGGAATAGTTAATCATACTCTGACTGTATTTTTTGGCCAGTTCTAAATGTAATTTATAGGTATAAGATGAAAACGAACCCTAAATATTCAGCATTTATGTAGCTCCAATGGTTAGATGGAAAATGCCAGAAGAAAAATAGACATAAAATAATGTCAAAGTACAAGTGATCATCATTTGCCACACATGAAGTTTTACGTTGGTGAACAGAAACCACACCATGTCAAGTAAAATCTAACAAATGGTTGGGTACAGGTAGTTTCAATTTGACTTGCTCTGTAGAAAAGGTTAATCCAACCTTGCTTTCTTAGTATTCATTTAAAACCAGAGTCAGAACATGAATTTTGTAATTTTCTTAGTATTCATCCTTAAAAAATAAGAAAAGAACTGACAATCTTATAATGCTTTTGACATCTGGAGAAGTCTTGTTGGTCTTAAAAACACTTGTGCAAAATACATATTATTATTTTTTTTACATCATTGTTTTTTACATTTTACAAACAAGTTGAACCAGGGCACTCTAAGCTACACTTGCTCAAATTCTTGTTTGATCAGAAACGATATCGCCACTGGTTTCAGCTTTACTCTGGCAGCCAATAGAAAGCCTTTAAATCATTATGAGATAACATTGCAGTTTTTGACTGGGTAATCCTTCAGCCAGCTTTGTTTTTCCTTGCAAGTACAAAATGAAAAAACAATTACAAATGTTCTCCGCATTCAACAACAAATTAGGAAGGGCGCCTCTGATAAGAGCATCCCTCGGTTACATTCAATTTGGTACTTCTAATGTGACTGTGACCTCAGGGAAGTCATCTCAACAGCAGCCAGAAACCCAACTTCACTACAGTACCTGTTAAACAATCAGTGTTAAAATGTTAACACTGTTTGTACAATTTCCATATATTTGCAGAGATCTGAAACAGTAGATTTACAGTTACTATTGTAACCGTCCCTGCCCGGCTTACAGGGAGATTACATTGTATACAGTGTTTGGCTACTCAGCATGGGTTAAATTGACAAAGGATGCTGGATTCAGGCGGCTGGGCGATGAGGCAACAAGGATGTAAAATAATTGGCGCCAGGAACTTTTGTAGTATAACATCAGTCTTTTATTTGTGTGCCCAGGCTCAAGGACAACTCACGCTCACATAACAACGTTGTACTGTTTTGCATGGTTATTCATAAATACTATCCTTCCATGGGTGCCCATACTTAACACTCAGAGGGAGGTATATCATCTTAGTTGCCTAACTGGTATGGGACCCGGTCCCCCTTGGTTGCTTCGGAATAATCATCTGTATTATTACCCCAGTTACATTAGGCTGATTATGGGGACTCTGACTGGTCCTTTACAGTTGCCAATGGTACCTTTGACATGTTTGGTTACTGCCACTTCCATACAGACATAGACAGGTGTAACATGGCCTTCTGGCAGTTACTTCTTGTTCTGGGCTTTTCCTCTGTCAGTCCTGTTAGAACAGGCAGTGGAAAGGTTAATTCCTTCAAAAAGCCTGTTTGTGTATTCAGCTTTGAATATGTAGCCATATTCAAGGGCGGGCTTTGCAACATGAGGTATGCCAATGAAAGGGGTGGATATTGGTTGGAACACCCCCTGCTGTGTTCGGGCCAATCTGTAGCCGACTTTGTCTTGTAATGATTCAAAGTTAGAGACACTCCCATGAGATGTTCAAATTGGGACACACCTGCAAAATTAAGTTATCAGTTAGTGAGATCAGTTAGAGAGGGAGTTATTGAGTTAAGCTGATAGAGAGAATGACACAGAAGAGTTCTCCCCCTCCTACCCCACCTGGGTAAGGAGGGAGGAGGATTATGCTACTAAGAGCAGGATGGCAGAGAATGCTGAGCAGGGCCTAGGCATGCAGAGAGACAATGCTGTGTATCATGCTGTATACTGCTCTGCTGAATAAAGACCAACAGAAAGAGATGCTGCTGTGTGGAGTCACTGTCTTTGGTGAATGAAGAGTGTCACTGGGGGTCCCTCCTCTGCAGACCCAGAGGATCCCTACTGGCTGGAGGCGCTGCAACCACCTAGAGAAGATCCAATCCAGGTAACCTGTCTCAACCCCTGTCCTGGGCTCTCCCCACATCACCGCGGAGTCTCAGCCCTCCTGTTTGCCAGCAGGTCACAGCACCAAGACCCATTTGATGTAACCAGGAGGGTACCTCCCCAAATCTCACGTAGGGGGGGGGGGGGAGGGAAGGGGGGGTTACACAGGTATTACTGCGGTTCTACATTAGAGCGCATCCGTCGACACCCGGGAACCCACTTTCCTGGGGCTCTCTATGGCTTGCCGTTTTCCTATCTTTGGGACCTGCAGGTCTCCCTTAGCCTTATTCTAGATCCTAACTTAAAATGAACTGTCCCTCTCTTCAACATAATAAATAAAGGGAGCTCTGTTCTATTACTTTATGTGGTTATATCTATCTCCTCTCCCTGAGGCTCATCTCCTCATGTCCTCCAGGAGCCTAACCTTCTCAAATTTTCTCTCTAACCTAAACAATCTTCGATGATTTCAGAATCCCCATAGCAACAAAGGGTGGGGCCCAACATATACTAACCTGCTAGTAACCCTTTAGGAGGAGGGTTACACTATTCTCTGTAATATCTGGCCCTTTCTACAAGAAATTGATTTTTTTTTTAAACCATTGATTACGGAGTTGCCACAGAGAGGAAGCCTGATATGATTTAAATCTGTAATGCAATGGATTTTTCAGCTCAAATGGGCTATAGGAGACCTCCATCCTTTATATATTGTTAATGTTACGGGGTTGGTATTTATGTATTACTTTGCCTCTGTTTTAATAAGTGAAAACCATACACTGGCAATAAACATTTTATAATGTGCCATCCCTAAAAGTGTTAACAGATAGACAAGTGAAAATACAGTGAAATTGTATCATAAAACAGGAATAAGAGTTGCCAAAATAATAACATAAGGGGAGAAAGGTAAACCTACATAGTATATTTGGAGGCTTGTCTGAAAAGGATCCTGATGATTCAGAAAAATAAAATTGAATGAACATGCCTACAGCGGGCACAGCTTGTGCTTTTTTCCGGGCTTGGTAAGTTGAGAAAGCCAGGCCACAGAACAGAAACAACCACAATTTCCTGGTCCAATACTACCCCCCTGAATTAAAGCCCCATTAAAAGTGGGACAAGTACGTTTGCGTTCACTTGCTCATGCTGCCCTCCATTTCCATGCCTGGTTTCTCCCACCCAAAGCTTTTCAGTGCCTCCTCAAAAGAAACAAACCCTTCCTGCACCAGTAGTGCCTCTGGTACACACTGTGCTTTGGTCTCCTGCACAATATGCAGCTTTCCTATGGCCCTGGGGGTCAAACTGTCCTTATAGGTGGGAACCTACTGTGCCATACAATTAACTATCCATGTGGCACTTCATCAACAAAGACAGACCCTTGTATAAAAATCATATCATGGGCCTTTTATCCTGTCCTTTTTACATCCCCTTTCTTGTCTACTTATCTAGCCCCTTTTCTTTTTCCTACCACACACTTCTCCCCTCTATCTATCAGTGTCCCTATTTTCCATTGACTTCTGCTAGCCACTCCTTCATTTTGCTCACCTCTCTCCTTCACTCTACTCACCCTTTCATCCTCCGCACCTTTATTCTTTTCTACCCTTGCCTTCATAACCTTTCAATGCTTTTCCCACCCCTTGCATACCCTCTTTCTCTTGTGTTACAAATCTTCCTCTTTTTAACTCCCATCCATTTCCTTGCCTCTCACCTTTACCCTCTCTCTCCCTCAATTCATGTTTTGCTTACCTGTCACCTCTATAACATTTCATTCTGACATACACCATGTCCTTTCACATACACATCCTTTTCCAGCCAGGTTCAAATCCCGGTGTCATCTCCTTGTGACCTAGGACAAGGCACTTTAGCTCCCTGTGCCTGAGGCACCAAAACAGATTGTAAGCTCATCAGGGCAGGGACTGTGTCTGAAAAAAATCCTATGTACAATGCTGCTTACCGTGCAGTATATTATAATTGTGAAGCACTTTGAGTCCCATTGGAGAGAAAAGAACTATATGAAATAAAGTTATTATTAGTTATATGTATATATCTTCAACCGTGTATTCAGGCATTACAGATACTAAAATACAAGGAATTCAAATATAATAGTGAAAATTGCACCAAACATAAGAGAAAACCAGGAGGGGAGGTTGTTTCTGCCCCAATTAGGTGTAGTGCAGTCTTTCTCACTCTGTATGTATGTATTGACCGTGCAACTGTCTAATGCTAGAGAGAGTTATTTTACATTTCTTTCTTATGCAAGCTGACACTTTGTCTTGTATTAGTTAAGCACATAATTGTGCTATATGGTACATTCATTTCTATGGAACAATATATGTATTAACTATCACAATCATTGGTTATATTATTGACACTTGAAACTGTTAATGAATACCCAATAACCACAGGCAGGGTACAGTATACTAATGTAATGTGTGTGTGGGCATGAATTTGCTGAGGTCAGGCTCTAACAGTACTATTCAGTAAGCATGTACAGCACTTGGAAATTACATTTCTATTTTGTGAGAATAGCAAGTGTTTGGATTTCCTATTTGGTCTCTGCAGCGACAATTTATAGATTGAAAAAAGAAATAAAGTATACAAATAGCACTTCCTTCAATGCAGATATTATCATGGATGTTTACATTGTTTTGTCAATGCATTTACATAGTCCCTTCCCCCATCAATGTCTGGGTTTTGATGTCATCTCCACACCCCTTCTCCCTGGATGATTCCACAGCTCAGTGGCTTGGCTTCAGTGCAGTTGGAAATGCCCTAGAATGGCTCTTTGTTGATTTTTGCCTATGCTAGAGCCTAGTGTTGCTGTGAAGCAGAGTGCCATTTAATTTGTTCACTCAGGCAGAACACTCAACAGGAAGGAAGGAAACAGCCATTCTTTCTTGTTCTATTGTCTGACCACTAGGCTTAAGCAATCAAACAGCTCTGTGGACTGAGCTGGGGTGCTTGGACTCCTGCCTGTAATGGTGGGCGTGGATTGGGGGAGGGAATCGGACTCCTCATGGCTTTTGTTATTGATACACTGCAGGCTGCATCTATTTACGGCTCAGAGCCTCAGGTAGCAGCATTTTATTGCTGAATTGAAAAGTAGAACCAATTTAGCATGATTTTTTTTAATTCAGCTCAAATGTTAATAACAAATATATATTTTGTACACTTATTTGGAGACTGATAAGAATACAATTTTAGAATATTTCTACTTAATGTTACACAGTAATATGTCCCAAAGCTAAAATATTCACATTTCTTGTTTGCTGCAGCAGTTTTATATATTTAATCAAAAATATAATTCCTTGCTCAGTTTACAGTGGATGTACAGTATAAGAGGCTTTGGAAAGCATAGGTGAACAACTCATAAATGCCTCTATTCCAAAAAGGGACAGATAAATATATATTTTGTAATGGTGGATGAAAACATTATTATTTAAAGCTGATTATATTTATTCCTAGTCTGGTATCTGTATGTGTCGTAATTTCTGGGTATTAAAAAAATGTATAAACTTTATTTTGCCTACTGATGTTTTTTTAACTGAGTGCTTTCCTTTTTCTTTTATAAGCTATAGTGGGTAAATGAAAACATTTAATTTATTGTCATTTGTTTGAAGTGGCTACTCATACTGTAATCTGCTGCAACCATGGGATAAACTGATTTCGATCTAATAATGAGAAGGCTTAGGTGAGTAGGATCAGCACAAGGCTGAGAATCAGAGGTTTGGTAAGTCTTTTACATTCATCATTATCCGAGAGTAACCAGGTGGCTGCAGATTACTGAGACAAAGATCTGCTAGCGCTTTTTATATCTTCCTTCCCTTTTAACAATTATTTGTTTTGCCTGGAGAAAAAAAAAACTTCTACGATTGCAGATAAGGAACAAGGACACCAGTTATGATTTTCCTCGCTATTCTATTTTTAAAACGAGGGGCTTACATTTACTGCTTAACACTAGTCCTATCCGAGCTGATGATAACACAAACCACCATTTTTGTTTAGCTTGCCAGCTGTATACAGATCATGTTGAACTAGTATTGTTCACTTTTACTGTAGGTCTAGATTTACTAAACTCTATTAAACTTGACTTAATATTGCACCCAGTAAAATAGAACATGCATTTTGACGTCCCTAGTAATTAAAGATGAGTTAAAAATGGAGTTCAAATTACCTTTAAATATCGCTTTAGTGGTATGTGATAACATTTCTATGAAAACCCAATGGCAGAAACAAATTCAACAGAGAAACACAAGATCAATGGACATTAAAATTAACTAAAACCCAACCTTTCATCAATATTAACCCTTTCTTATTACTTTATCATGCTGCAGAAAAGCGTGCTAATCTTCCTGTTTCTCATATTTCATTTGAATTAAAGTTTTAATTACATTTTTGGCCACAGTGCGATAAGCTTGCCCACCACCCTATAGTGACTCCTGATCAGGAATCCTAACTTCTACTTTCATTATTTTCTAATTTTTAAGAGAAAAGCAAAGAGAATTCAACTCGGAGAAGCGCAGTCAGACTAATGTGTTTCAGAGATGAATATTTTTAGGTATAATAGGAGCTTACAAAATCTGGCATTAGCATTTATTCATAATCAAATTCACATTCTAAGGTACACTAAATAAAATGAGTATGTGGCTTACATATAAAATATAATAGGAAGTGCTCCGGCAAACAATGCATAATCAACCTGTGACACTCATTGAAACACTTATGCTGCTTCAAATAAGGCTGCGGCCACGCTGCCACTGAGCTTGCTCATGCTTGAGAGCGGTGACATCACCAACTCTCCAAGCATGAGCGATCGGCTGTCCTGCAATGATTTTAGAGCAGGAGCGGGGGGCGTGGCTATTAAGGGAAGGGGCGTGTCATTGTCTGGATCGGGGGCGTGTGTGTGTGACTGTGTCGGTGTGTGTTTGTGTCTTTGTGTGTGTCCCTCCATTATCTCCCTCCCCTTTCCTTCCATTCTCTCCTTTCCCCCCTTCCCTCCATTCTCTCCCTCCCCCTCCCTTCCATTCTCTCCTTTCCTTCTTCCCACGTTTCCCCTTCCCTCCTCTCTCTCCCTCCTTCCCTTATCTCTCCCCCCTTCCCTCCTCTCTATCCCCCTTCCCTCTTATCTATCCCCCTTTCCCTCCTCTCTATCCCCCCTTCCCTCCATTCTCTCCCTCCCCCTCCCCTCCATTCTCCCTTTCTCCCCCCCCTTCCACCTCTCTCCCCCTTCACCTCTCCCCCTTCCACCTCTCCCTCCCTTCCACCTCTCTCCACTCCTCCCTTCCACCTCTCTCTGCTCTCCCCCTTCCACCTCTCTCTGCTCTCCCCCTTCCACCTCTCTCTGCTCTCCCCCTTCCACCTCTCTCTGCTCTCCCCCTTCCACCTCTCTCTGCTCCCCCCTTCCACCTCTCTCCGCTCCCCCCCCTTCCACCTCTCTCCACTCCCCCACCCCCTTCCACCTCTCTCCGCTCAGCCTATACTGCCTCTCTCTCCCCATTTGTCAGAGCATGGTCATGTGACCCTGCTCTGTGCTCCGAAGTCGAAATGAATTATCTCCCCGAGCACCAGGCTTGTGAGAGCTTACGTGCCCGTGAACAAGTGCACACGTGCTACGTTAAGGTAAGGTTTAAAAGAAGTGAACTCGGCAAGCAGCGCGTGCATAGCGTGCTCAGCGCTAGCGTGAACGCAGCCTTAATGAAGAACTACAGTATGATTTGTAAGGTATCACAATCTGCAACAAACCTAAACTTTCCCAGGAAAAATATGGTAAATAGAACATTGCACTACTGCTGTGTTATAGCAAATACCACTCATGCATTTAAAAGTTTGTAAAAGTGCACCAACCACATTTTATTTATCTACATCCCTGTCCTATAGCTATCTTAGAAGTTTCTGCTGTTGGCTGATATTTGAGAAAGCACGACTCAAAACTCAAATGACCATTTAATATAAAGTATGTATATACATAGGTTGTATTACATTTTTATTTAAATTATGTCTAACACAGCTCTGTACATAACATACATTATAATATAGGAAGTTCAAATCAATTTTATTTATGTTAATCAAAGTATTCCTAATTGATGGAAGAGCAGCAGTCTGTGCTGATTTTTTTCCCCCATTTTTGTTATTTTGCGAGATCCTTTTGCCATTTCCGACGCTGTTTTTATTTTGTTAAATCCACTTATCCAATAACTCCAGGAGATATGAACGTTTGAATTATTAAGTGTCCGAAGGTCAAAAGGACGCACTTTCTGGAGCCCATTTCAGTTTAAAAGTTACCATGGTAACCATGGACGCTAGAGACTAAAAACATCATGGTTTTTAATACTACTTTTTTTTTTTTAAAGAGCAAGACATGGTTTTGGGGCAAGATGCTAACATTATATGATTTACATTTATATAGGCTTCTAAGTGGGGTGAGCCATTAAAATGTTCCAACAATGAATATCTGATCAAGATGAATGATTGTGGATACGGCATTCTAAGGAGTTCATATTGCTACAGTATGCCATATGATCTAAACTTTGTCTCTTCCACTGAAAAATCCCAATTACATATATATTATAACATGGTCACAGTTTAGACAGCTCATTTCACATGAAATAATGACACAGTGATAAATCGTTGTACAGTCGATATTGGTGCTTGAGATACAAGGAGTTAAAGTGATTTCCACAAGGTCACGCAGAGCTGCCACTGTTCTGGAACAGAAGCCGGTGAATTAACCACTATGCTTGTTTTCCTCTTTTAAATATATAGTATTCTATAATCTTGTGTATTCCCACTATTAAATCATGAAATGAAAAATATATTATACTGTAATTGATATGAAATCTTTAACCGGTAAATTACTTCCCCCCACATTTTGCGCACAAAAAAATGATTGCAGAATTCCAACCTAAAGGTCATTGCCGTTTCAGTAATTGTACAGTAATTACAATGATGAGTGCTGGTGTCATCACTTTGGAATTTGACCATTTATAAAATGTTACCCCTTCCTTGCTGAAGAGACCATAGTAGAACAATACTTGGCCAAAACTTCCAGCATGTTCAGTGCTAAACACACCATGCAACTCAGTTCTCACATCAGACAATTATCAGGAAATGGAGCATAACAATAAAATTGTACTTACAGTATGTGCATTATGAATGCAATAAAATGTGCTGGTTTCTTTTCTATTATGATACTTTCTCTAAAAGAAGCAGTTCATTTCCTCACTCCCTTTTTCCATCATTAAACCCATACGAGTGTGTTCAAAAGTGCCTAAAAGTTTAACTCTAAAAAAAAAAAAAGAGAGAATTATAAAAAAAATTTAAATAAAATTCACTATTTTTCTATTACACATTTGAAAACTAGATGCAAAAAAATGCACACTTGATGTCAAGGTTATCAAAATGATTGTGTATTGGGTTCAAGTACAGTAACATTACACTCTTTAAAAAAAATTAACCACTCAGTGTCATTTTTTTATATAAAACCGGCTTCTGCTAGATGCTGTTTGCAAATTTATTTCTGAGAGGAATCAAAAACATTATAACAAATATTGCATTTGGTCTTTAAATGCATACAATACTTGGTTTTGAAAGAAAGAAAACGTGGACGGGGCAGGCTGTGCAAGATCTATGGCATTTGTGTTTTTTTTTTTTTTAAATGAACAGATAAATGGAGGAAAGTGACTGACTGATTTGTTCTGGCATTGGTAAGATTGTTTGGTATGGCTGCTAGCAGAAGAACGTAGTTGTGGCGGGAAGGGGTTAACCAGGCCAATAATAAAGATAGTATGCCCGGCTGGTTAACTCTAATGGGACTGAAGGGGTTAAACTGCATTGTGCCCATCATATCAGATTTGCCCATCACCGTCTTTATTGTCCCTATTTTGCAGCTAAAGAAGCTAGCTGCTGTTGAATGAATGAACTATGTGCGAATTGTATTTGTGACAGAAGGGGGAGCCTCTAGCGCTGAACCAAGTGCTAAGTGGAGAAGCGTACCTATGAATGGGTGGCCGCTTTGAAGTATAGGGATTACTTTCTAAACCGTAGACCTCTAAACCGCAAAGTTAATTGGGTAAGTTGTTTGCGGTCTAGCTGAAGTGCTTTTCTGTCAAAATGTATCCATTGGTCTCGTTAGCCACTTAAGCTGAACGTATTGGAGTGGGAACTAGGTTAAACCCCAGACCACATCACAGCCGGTCCAATTAAGTGGCTAACTTGAGCTAGGAGTGAGCTAGCAATCTAATTTTTGGATCCCCGTAGCTGAAGAAATACGACACACATAAATATTTGTTTTATATTGTTTATAAAAGTAGAAACCATGTATAAGGAATAAAATGTGTTTCAGTGCGGGTTTTAAATGTAAAGACAGGAAACTTTTTCTGTCAGTCAGGTAATAAATCCTTGAACATGTAAATATGTTAAGGGTGAATGAGCTGAGAGATTTCTCATCTCCGTACTTCCAAGGCACCCTGCAGAGTGGATGCCTCAGTGTCTATGGGAAGTTCGGAGTTGAAAAGCCTCAGAGATCATAGGTGGATGGCCGGGATATTGTAAGTACCAGATACCAAAGTTTGGGCACTTCACATTTGGTAGCCAAACCCCAGACTTACTGTCGCCAGGTAAGGGGTTGGACCCGGTATGCTAAGGAGCTCAGGTGTGAGGTTAGTACATGCTTCGTGCAAACCGGGAAGCAACTTCTGCCCTATTTGTAAAGTACTGGCAAGTCGGGGATAGTTTGGGAAAATTATTCCCATGAGAGGATTGGGTGTAAATGTTAGGTATAGGACCCTTAATCCTATAAGAATGCCTGCAGCCCAGTCCCAGAGAGATTCATCTAAGATTTTACCAAGTTCCAGCGTCAGCGGTTCCGGAGTGTGAGGGGTTAATTATATCGTAAGCAAGGATCGTGCCCCTCTTCTGGAATTCGTTAGAGCTAAGGGTTCCTGAACGAACCCTGTAAGGACTGAACAAACTTTTTCCTTTTGGCAGAGATATAGAGGTGGCAACTTGTGCCCCAAGCCAGGAACTGTTACCCGGATCAATTTGCGCACCCACTTGCATGCGTGCAGGAGTGTCCAGAGACTTTGTTTCGTTCCAAGGACATTTGATTTTGTTCTCTGTACCCAGTAAGTGTTTTATTAAGTGTAACTTGTGAAGACTACTATTAATGTGTGCATAAGTCTTGGTCTCCCGTGACAGTACCTTTTTTTTAAACTATGATATCCGCTCACAATCAGAAGAAACAGATATGTTACAAAATACTGTACAGTATGTTTTGAAAGTTCATCCACAACTACATCCACAGTAAGTACATTTTTGTTTTGATAGCCCCATCTGTTATAATGTCCACAAAGAAAATACTGACCGTCAGAATCAATATGGCTTCTTCCATCAATGTAATGATTTATAATTTCTAAGTATTCTAAAATGTTGTTTGGTTGACATTAAATGAAGGAGAACTATGATCAAAACAAAAAAATAAGACTTGGTTTACTGATGAGAACTTACTTAAAATATATTTTCTTTAATATTTAATTGTTATCCTAATATTGAAATTTGTGTAATGTTTACATTGGATACAATACATTCCTGAAACATTAGTACATTAATTAAGGTTTGTAAAATGTATTAAATTATTTACACTTTTAAGCTACTTGTTTTTCTTCACCATTTTAAGGGAGTGTTTTAGACCTATTGTATATTATTATGACTGACATTGAGACCCTTGGGAAAGGATAACCAGACACGAAATCACCAAAAGCAAATGCCTATCCCATACAGTTATACAATGGAAGATACAAACCTCACCCTCTCAAACATCATTTACAATGGACATACTACAGTATAAATTGTATATCACCCAGCTGACCAAAAGTTTGTAGTTTCTCCATCAGTGCACGTGGTAGCAGCAGCTGCTCTAATTGGGTCAATCTCCATTTTGGCTTATGTAATGGAAAACACAAACATAGAATTTATCTGATCTTCTACAGCAGTAATTAAAGAATAAATAATTAGTATTCTATCATTCTGGCTTTTCATACACAAATGCTTTTTAATAAACTGCTACTGCTAAATGTTAGAGTTGTCTCTCTTAACATGCTTTCAGAATCATTTGAGCTTTATCGTCTATTTAAAAATGTATTTTATTTCTAGGTTACTGCTTTCTTCCGTTTAACTGCAATTATTTGTTCTTACTAGTTCTACAAGACCTCACATGCCAAATAAATCTGTTTGGTCTACTCTGTCAGTCTGACTGTTTATTTGTTTCTGGATAAACTGACAGACTGGCATTTTTTCCCCCAGGTACTCAACGAAGCCTCTCTTACATTACTTAACTGTATGTGCAGCTTTCAGTAACTCTTTTATTCTGCCTCAACATTTCAACATCCCTTAGATGTGTCCTTGAATGCTCATGTCAGTTAGGTAAAATACTCCTGAGGTAACCCATAAAGAGCCTTCTTAAAACTTTCTTAAAGATTACATTCCAATGTAGCTCACAAATAACATTTTGTAAACAACTAACGTCATTAACTTTGTGCAAATGTAATAATTGTTATTTAAATATTTTAATTTTAATTGTGTTACAAAAAAATTGTCTTATAGTGTATATTTCACTTTTTTTCTAAATTGCTTGCATATCTTACCAAGATCCCGTCATTCTAGTAAATCCATGTTTTTTTCTTTGTAAAATGATCAAAAGGAGGTTCCATGTTGGACCAAACTGAACTAATAATAGTTATATGTTTAATAGATTGAAACTATGTGTCTGATGTTATTTTCCAAAAAAAGGACCCTATTCAATATGCTTCAAAGCAGCTAATTCCCAAAACTGACATTGACTTGAATGGCAGCTTTTCATCTTATTATGGTTCAATTGGCCACATTGAACCCTATTGAATTAGGTTCATAATCTTACTTGGATACAAAAATCCATGAGCACAAATGGCTCCTATAAACAGGGGGCTTTACAAATTGTCACACAAGCACAATAGTGGGACAACGGTAAATTAGGCAATGTTAGCTTATGCACAAGTTCTACTATACCCCATCAATGAAACTGTAATCTGAATGTTTACATGTAAAGATGGGGGCACAGATTTGGGGGTGTTGAAGGTAACAGCGATGACTTTATCTCAGGTAGGGGGTCAATGAACATCCTTTATGTGCCTATGGAACATGGTTCTCTCCTTTTAGGTCCCATCAATGCTTACTGATCCGGTGACTCAACATTTAATATAATATTTTTGATCCATTAAAAATGTTGATTTGACAACATATTAAATAATAGAATAAATATAATCTGTACACAGGTAGAACACGGCTGCACAGAGGGGGAAGACAATTGGGTGACTGTGTCATGGGTCTTTCTCCTTTGGCCCCTCCCTGCAGGCAGCACTGTGTGTCAGGGGATTTTCCAAGGGTTTATTCGCTGTTTTATTGAATGCACAGGGCCTACAAGTTCAAGGGCATTCAGACCTGACAGCAGGTATCACAGATGGCATTTGGTCTGGGCCTCCATCCTGTAGCTAGATGCTGGTTGATATGACCATGTTGTTGGGCACAATGAGTTGTTTTTCTCCATCTTGTGTCTGGAATTGATCTGCCCAACCAATCACAGTAACGTTTCTGAACAGTTGTTGGCAAGATCAGAGGGTCGCTAGAGGGACTTGTATACTGTACTTAGACTGCAGCATGAGAAATCAATTTTGTAAAAATGTTTTCCCAATGGCGGGTAAGCAGCATAAGTGGCCTAGGCCATTGATCCCCTCATACCTGACTGCACCCACAGATAAAGGAGCCTGACACTGCTTTAGGGGGTAACATTTAGGTCACAACTTGATTAACCAAAAACAAACTGCTTCAGCCAGCCGTATGGTCTGCAACATGCCATTCTTCAGACTGAGTATATGAATGAGGGCCCTATCAGCCACAACCTCCGTTGTATATGTTCGCTGCTTACTGCAAACATTACAAATCACTTGTTTATTTTCTTTACCTACACTCAATATCTTTCTGCTTTATTCTAATATAGAATTTATGCTGGCCTGTTCAACATCTATCTATTTTCTTGCTCTCATCCTCCCAGAGTTCTTATTCAGCTGCCCGAATCATGAAGGAATCGAAAGAACTGGAGGACATTATACTGATTGACAGGCATCTTTTAAAAACGTTTTAAAATTTATACTGTGATAGGGGTGTTGAGTCCACTATTAAAACTGACTGGCAAATTTACTTATCAATTTTATGGGGCATATTGCCCTTCTGTTGCAGATTCACCCACGCTCCCTTTCCCTGATGGTCCATTTTTTACATGAGTATTTAACACATTATTTACTTGCTGCTTACTATAACATTTTTGCACCAGAGCCCTGAGCTTTTACATGTTTTTGGTGTCGCTATGATCTCCCCAATTCTGAAAGCCCCAAAGAAAGCCAGGGTAAAACCTGCTTAAAATAATTGAGCTTCCCACTTATCCCTGCAGACTGAGCTGGTGACACCTATCATAATGTTCACTTCATCCCTGGCCAATTAGGACACACCTTATAATGGTCACTCTGGTTATATCTGTTGCCCTGTAGCTTTGTAAAAAATGCTAGCATTGTGTCCATCTTTGCCATAAATACTCTTACTTTTGTGTGCCTAATTCTAACAGCTTTTAGTTCTTAAACGCTTGCCACTTTTGCCAAGTGGCCGCTACGATCAACTTTTTCATCAACTAAGCTATGAGCCCTAACTGTCAAAGATGAGGGAGACAGAATAGTCTTTTTTTTATCTGGCCAATGGGAGCAGCTTTCCTAAAGATCACCCATTTAAAGCATGACAGTGCTTCCGCAATGCTATTCTACTTTCCTGATCTCAAAATGTATGTTATGCGACATACATTCTTTACGTTCTGACTACAAATATAAATTCAAAAACCCTGTCACGGGAGAACAGGCAAAATACACATTTATACCAGGATCATATCATTGAGCAAAGTCAATAAGTAAAATAAATTGTAATTTATTCCATAGAAAGAGGCAAACACCCATTGAATTACAATAGACAGAAAAAGATACACTTACTGGGGTCTGGGGTTGACAAACTGACTTTCCTAGTTGAAATAAAGTCTTTAAAACAGTGCAGTGCTGAAGTGGGGAAATAGAAAACATTTCGGTTTAAAAAGTCCTGCAGCCTTCCTCCTTGCAATCGCAGCAAGGAGTTTCTGGGCCCAGTCCGGCCCGTTCTTGCCCTTATGGCAAATTGGACTTCTGGAATCACTTAGGAACACATGGAACATGCAAGAAAGAACAACAGCAGAGAGAGTTCTGGGAGGGCGACTAGCTGTCGTATACACTTCGGGACAGGCAGTCCCACAGCTTGCCCTCCAACCAGTGGCGTGGGAATTTCATCCCTGGCCACTCACACACTTTGTAGGGAGAAGCTTGTGGGGAGCGCAGATGTCACCATATGTGGGAAAAAGATATATATAGTGTAGTGTGTTTAAACAGATTCAGCAATCAAATCAACAAATCACGATTGGGAACTCACACTTTCCCAGTGAAAGATCAGCAGTGGATATAATATGGCAGACTCAGTCAGTGTATAATGACAGGAATCAGCGGCATATTCCCTCGATGTGAAAAGAGAACACACTTAGTGCAACATTGCATGTAACAGTTAAATATTTATCAAGGCAATAAGTATTGCACTTACATTAAGCACTATGTGCATAGACACATAACAAAATAGATGCGCAGCTTGTTCATGCCACCAGCCCTGCTCCCGAGGTTGCGTCGCGTCACTTCCGGTCGGTCCGTCGCGTCACTTCCGGTTGCGATCGATCGCAAAGATGAAATCACCGGGTGGAGGGGGAGATGCTGAAAAACTTCTCAAGCTGCTGCAGGTTCAACTCAACGCGTTTCACTGGCTTGGCAGCTTCGTCAGGAGTACAATCTGTGGCATTACACTTCATAGTCTATATATATACCTCTATTAGGTTCTGATTGGTTGGAGGGATAATTAATCACTTGCTATTGGTTGGAATAATCACTAGGGATTGGCTGGTGGGCGGAACTACTATTACGTCCTAATCTAACAATATAATGCAATATACATAACACAATGTCTTTAATAAAATAATCTTAAAATCGTTAAATAAAAATACATATAAATAACAATAAAATCCTAACTTATACTAACTAATACATACAGAAGCTAACTAATGATTATATATGAATTGGTGATAGTGATTCCAAATAACTGATAGCTATATACTAGGGATAACTATCCATGTGCTATTATTTAGTACTAGCTGATATACCCGGCGTTGCCCGTGATGTAATGTTCTGCCTCCCCCATCCTCCTTCTCAACTCCCTTCCCCCCCTCTTCACAGCTGTTCAGGCATCCCCCCTTCTCTCCTGACTCCCTCTCTCCCACCCCTCTCTCCTGACTCCCTCTCTCCCCCCCTCTCTCCTGACACCTTCTCCCCCCCTCTCTCCTGACTCCCCCACCCTCTCTCCTGACTCCCTCCCCCACCTCTCTCCTGACTAACTCCCCCCCCTCTCTCCTGACTGAATACCACCCCCCGCTTGTCCGCTATGTGTCGCCATCTTACCGGGGGGCAGCTGCAGGAGGAAGGGGGTCCTTCCGGAGGCTGCCTGCCCACTGCCTGTCCCCCCGCCGGGGAGGGAAGTGAGGGTTAGCGGCTGGGGCAGGAGGGCCACGCCGCGCTTCCCATCCGTCTGGGAGCCGGTGGGGGGGAGGGAGAGGGAGAGAGAGTTGGGTGACGTCATAGAGCCACCAATCTGATTGGCCAGAGGCTGAGGACCAATCAGATTCACCACAGCTAGTACCAACCTTTCGATTTTATATATTAAGATATACCACTCAACATGACATATGCATAAAGGGAAATGAAATGGGATGATGCAGGAGAAAAGGGGGGAAATAAAAAGAGAAAAAATACAGAATTAATATAGCATTTTACAATACAGGCATACCCCGCATTAACGTACGCAATGGGACCGGAGCATGTATGTAAAGCGAAAATGTACTTAAAGTGAAGCACAACTTTTTCCACTTATTGATGCATGTATTGTACTGCAAACGTCATACACGTGCATAACTGAAGTAAATAAAGCATTTGTAACAGGCTCTATAGTCTCCCCGCTTGCGCACAGCTTCGGTACAGGTAGGAAGCCGGTATTGCTGTTCAGGACATGCTGACAGGCGCATGCGTGAGCTGCCGTCTGCCTATTGGGCGATATGTACTTACTCGCGAGTGTACTTAAAGTGAGTGTCCTTAAAGTGGGGTATGCCTGTATATGCTAATACATAACTCCCATAAATTAATACACATAAATATTTCAAAAATATATCTAAAAGTACATTTAGTACCGTAAAAATATAAAAAAAATCTCTATATAAATATATATAAAAAAAAATTAAGACATTGTATAAAAAACATATATGAAACCATTAATAACAAGCTAATAAGAAAAATATATAAATATATATATATATATATATATATATATTATATATATATATCTCACCCTCAATATTCATAAGAGGGATTAGATACGATGTTCTATATAATAATATAATAATAATATAATGAGCACTGGAAATAACTAAAACTAATAGGTAAAAACAACGAAAGTAGAAAACACACAGTATGTATAATGATAAATCCAATAACTATATAAAAACACTGATCTCTATATCTGCGTTAAGTCCTGCTGGACTTAATGTTTTTAACCGGTGAATCCAAAATGTCTCTTTCTTTATTCATTTAGTACGGTCACCACCTCTCCAATTAAGGGGGACGTGTTCAATACCTTTAATGGTTATATCCTTTGGATTAGAAGCATGAAAGAGATTAAAATGTTTTGGAACACTGTGTTTGTCTAACTTTCGTCTTATGTTTCCTATATGCTCCAGTGCTCTAACTTTCAAGGCACGAGTAGTTTGTCCGATATATTGAAACCCGCAAGGGCATTCTAATAAATAAATAACAAAATTCGAATTGCAATTAATAAAATGTTTTATTTTGAATTCCTCATTCGTAATATTGGATTTAAAAGTAGAGTTTTAACCAGTTACTATCTTTGTGTCCTCTC
The DNA here is from genome assembly GCF_040206685.1 of Ascaphus truei. NCBI lineage: Eukaryota > Metazoa > Chordata > Amphibia > Anura > Ascaphidae > Ascaphus > Ascaphus truei. The sequence goes on from NC_134485.1 coordinate 283,095,459, forward strand.
TTTTACTTTTCAGGACACTAGGCGCTAATTTCTGCTTTAGATTCCTTGCTTTAGTAAAAGCAACGTTAGGCTTAGCTGGTATTATATTCCCAAAATACGGTCATTCTGCAGAATGTGCCAATGTTTATTTAGAGCATGTTTGATTTTATTTGCTTCTCTATTATATTGGGTCATAAAACTGGTTGAAAAGTCTATCTTATTTTGCTTTTTGTTATTAATAGGTGGTTTTATTAAAAGTTTCCTGTTTAACATGTCAATTTTTGATTTAGCTTCTCTGATACTTGTTGGGCTATACTTGTTCTCAATAAATTTATTCTTTAGTACTTCTGATTGTTCCTCATATATTTCTTTCTTGCTACAATTTCTTTTTATCCTCATAAATTGGCCTTGAGGAACATTAGAAATCCACCTTGGGTGATGGCAACTACTATGTAATATATAGTTATTGCCATCTACCGATTTGAAAATGTTTTAGTTAAAATGCTATTTTCCTCAATATAAATCTCAAGGTCTAAAAATTCCACTTTGGTCTTACTATATTTAGATAAAAAAAATTATTAAATTTATTTGTATTAAAATATTCTAAAAATTGTTTTAATAAAATTTCGTCGCCATTCCAAATAAAAAACACGTCATCGATATACCTTTTCCAGAGGACCAGATTTGCAACAAATTCATGCGAAGACCAAATATGGTCTAGTTCCCATAGGGTCATAAATAAATTCGCATAACTTGGTGCAAATCTGGTCCCCATTGCAGTACCACAGAGTTGTAGGAAGAATTCTTGGTTAAACCAGAAATAATTTTTGGACAATATAAAATGTATCCCTTCTAAAATAAAGTCTATTTGTTCTATATTCATGTTTATGGCTTCAGTTAAAATTCTCTTAATTGCATCCAACCCTTGTGCATGATCTATGGATGTATACAATGAAGAGACATCGCAAGTAACAAGTATAAAATTCTCTTCCCATTGCACATCCTCTAAAATAGATAAAATCTGCACCATATCTTTAAGATGGGATTTACCGGAAACAATTTTTTTTTTTTACCTATTAGTTTTAGTTATTTCCAGTGCTCATTATATTATTATTATATTATTATATAGAACATTGTATCTAATCCCTCTTATGAATATTGAGGGTGAAATATATATATATATATATATATATATATATATATATATATATATATATATATATATATATATATATATATATATATATCTCTAGAAAAACACAAAAAAAACAGGCGCACTCATAGCGTAAAAAAGTATTACAATAAAGTTTATGGAATGAAGGATTTAAAAATACACACTCACAAACATAGCTGAATATAAAGCATTTTTGAGTACAAACTCAGCCCGTCAGACGCAGGAACCCGGTATGCAGGATTTATTTGTACAATCCCTGGTAAGTCCAGCTGCAGTAGCTCCTCTGTGTCCTTGCAGGGACCGAAATGCACGAGGGACGCTGCCTCTCCCTTGCTCCGGCGTCACACAGTGAGTTCTCTGGTCCAAATCTCGCGAGAACTCGGAGACGTCAGTGAGTTTCAACCGGAGTCAATTCTCAATGGGAAGCGGGCTGGATGGCTGGGCGGCTGAATGAAATGCTACCAGCACAGCAAAAATATGCTGAAGCACATGAGTGGGGTATAATAACCGTAAAAAAATGGACAGTAACTGCCACTGCACTCTCTATACGTTTCGTCTCGAACGAGACTTCATCAGGAGTTGTTTATATATTTTTCTTATTAGCTTGTTATTAATGGTTTCATATATGTTTTTTATACAATTTCTTAATTTTTTTATATATATATTTATATAGAGATTTTTTTTATATTTTTAAGGTACTAGATGTACTTTTAGATAAACTGGCGACCAACTTTATTCTTACTTGGCTAGCTCCGCGAATTTCAGAAGATCCCGGTGATGTGCGGTTTTGTGTCGTTTTCTCCCGGGGTGTATAGCGTTATTTTCGCGGCTGTGATTTAAGCATTTTATTCCCGCTGTCTGCAATACTGCAATGCTGTATAAAAACGCATGGGGGCGTTTGCGAGCTGTTGTCTCTGAAGTCTAATACCTTCGCGGTTCAACCTACAGTACACAGTCTGTGCGTGCGCGCGCAGTAATAGTAAAATTGCATATTTAATTTATTTTAAAGTACAGTACTGTACATGCTCGGACCCTGTTGGGGTGAAGTGAGGGGGTTCCTAACATCTGGGGGAAAATGAATTTTAATTCTATGGTGAGTACTGTCTTGTTGCCGTATTATTTTGGTGGGGCTGGCTGGGTACTTCTTTAGGGGGCTGACCATTACTGTACATTAAAACTTTTCTTTTTTTTTCCTCAGAAAAGAAAACGGCTAATGGGAGGATTTCGATGGATAATATTTTACTGTATGCTGATGTTTTCCGGCCGTACAGTATACTGTGTAATAAACCCTGAATAAATAAAACTATGCCTTTATTCTACATATTCAGTATCGTTTCATTATGTGTCTTCCACAGTATACTGTACAGTGGTATACAGTGCCTAACATCTATGGGCAAAAAGAATTTTATTCCTAGGTGCCCTAGAACAGAAGTTCCCACGCCAATTGCCCGTGAACTTGACCGCGGCCCTAAGTAGTTCCCACGCCAATTGCGCGAATATAATGTAAAATAACCCGTTCTGTGGGTCTGAGCGGGTTGAAATTTACCTGGTCCTCATGCGGGAGGACCCTTGCCATAGTGGCAAAATATCAGCCTTCCAAGACCCCCGAAACCGGAGATACAAAAAGGCAGTTTAAAAGCACATTACCAAAGTGGCTTTTTTTCTGCCATGCAAGTCAATGGCAGCAACCTGAACTTTAACATCACCCTGACTCCGTTCTGTTGCCACGAGAGGGTCGCAATTTGCCATGCAATCCTGCCGCAACTAGGACTACATGGTGACCGAATCTGAGCCCTCTAGGTCGAACAGAACCGGAGTTGTGGGTTCCAGGTTTCTGCTCATTCTGACTTAGCCGGTTCAAAGCTTTCTCCACCATTGCGCTCAATGGTAGGACCCTCCTCACCGGCGTGACCCTTTCTCTCCGCCATTACTGCTGGACCCTGTTGGGGTCAAGTGAGGGGGTTCCTAACATCTAGGGGCAAAATTAATTTTATTTCTAGGTGCCCTAGAACAGAAGTTCCCACGCCAATTGACCTAGTTCCCACGCCAATTGCCATAGTTCCTACGCCAATTGTGCGACCAGCCAGTTAAAAAACAGTGCAGCAAGCCTCTACAGTACATTTGTTACACTGGCAAAGGAGCAAATGGAAACAATGTGAGGCAATTCAACATGTTCTTTTCTTGGTGGAGTCAGTACAAAAACATTTATTTACAATGTTGAAACATTTAAAGTGCACAGCAATTCTAACCATCAACACACAATAATACATTCTGCAGCCTTTATTAAATTCTTCTGCCACAAAACATTTTTGGTGCATGGGGCACAGGGAGTTAAAGTGACTTGCTTTTTATGTACTGTATTTTCGGGTTGTCTTTGGTTGTTTATTTATCAAATTATTATGATGAACTGCCTTTTGAAATGACACTGCTGTTAACTATTTCAGCCACACACCTCCAGAGTTTTTAATCCCTCCCTAGCCAAGCATATTGCCATTGTGTTCTTAATTCGCCCATAGCCGAGCTACAAACACTCAGCACGCCTGCGTCTAATCACACCATCCCCCTCCCCCAACCCTTAGAGGCCTGTTGTTTGAACGGTAATGCTTTGAAAAATCCCCTCTCGAATTTAAAATGTAAATCTGAGGTGCACAGTATTTCATCAGGGTGTGAAAATATTTGTCAGTCACTATGGTTTACAGTCACATGTTTTTAATACAATACAGTACATTCTTTAATATCTTTAAAATAAAAATATATAAATCCTGGTAAAATATTTTATAAATAAATAAATAAAATAATTCATTGGTGCACTGTAGGGGTGGCTGTCAATGATTATGATTCGCAGGAAAGTGAATAAATATTTATTTTATTTTATCAGGAACCAAAAAATACAAATATAAAAATAATCAGGAATAATACATACAGTAATGCAGTCTTTATTAAGTTATTTTGGCAGCTTGAAATTGGATAACCATTTGGAAAACCTTTGTAAAACATGGGGAAACATGAGTAATGCACATTTATAAGAATATTATTTAATAATACAGTATATACAGTACAGTACTATAATGTACTGTATAATATACTGTACTGTATATACTGTATAGTAAAATTATTTTTTCTTTAGTCTTTATCTTTTCCTCATTCTGTCTGCAGTACAGTAGTTCATTGAGAGATGAGAGGTTTTGTGTACATCATTGCTGCTGTTTATATACTGTACATTTGACTGTACAAGCAGATTTGACTGGACACAACGCCCCCATCCCCCTAGGCCACCGTTTTTCCTGGAACGACAAGAAAACCAAAAATGAGTGCAGTTACTGTACTGTATTATGGCAGAACTACTGTAGGTGGCTGGTGCAGCTTTCTCTGGAAAGAAAAAAAATGGGGCAGTTAGTAGGCAGTTACTGTAGTACTGTAAAACTAGTCTACTGTATACTGTACTGGAACTACTGTATACTCTGACTACTGTTAAATTCTATGTACTGTAACCTGATGGCTGGTGCTGCTCTCTCTGTAAAGAAAAAACTAACTACTGTATACAGTACTAGTACTCTTACTATCTGGAAAGAAAAAATCTTTGCCATACTTACCTGTTACATACTGTACTTACAATATTACAGCACAGTACTACTTTCCTGATGCTTGCCAAAATAATACGGCAATAAGACAGTACTCACCATTGAATTTCCCATTCAGCTTGCGCCGGCACCGGTCCACTGCCAGTCCAGCTTTCTTCATCACCCACGTCGATAGTTGGCAGCGGGACTAGTCCACCTGTAGTCAGCAGGTGAGGCTGGAAATCGCTTAGGTACATGCAAGCTTCATCAAAACTGCACGCCAAATCCAGCTCAGCCTCAGGCTCAGGCTCAGAGTTGTCACTGACAGGGGGACCGTCATTGGAAGCCGGTGCTGGTGCTGGTGCATTGCTTGGCAGCGACTGTCGCTTCTTAGTTGGTTTTAACACGACCCTTTGCCTTTTGCCGCCTCCATGATCATAGATACGGGAAAAACCCGGTGATACACACCAATACCCTCCAACAAATTGGGGCTCAATACGGTGAAAACAGGGGTCACTACATAACCTTTTCCTTACTGCACGCTTCCACGTATGAGGAGTTGGCGAAAATAAGTAAAAGTCATAGTTTTCGATAAAATACTGATACATTTGAGCAACTGTCGCCATCTTATCCTCTGTTGCATTAATCGCGGCCCATATCAAATACGCGTAACTTCTGTCAGGTTTTTGGAAAGCAGGCTGCATTTGAACACTCATGGTGGGTCTCTGCAGAATAGTGTAACTCAAACTGAAACTGGTCTTTGTCTTTCTTTAATATGAAAAGCCTAAATTGATACATTTTGGCAACTCTTCCTTCAGTCTCAAGGCAAAGGCCAAGTTACAATGGCACACTGTGGTACAGTATCTTTTTTAAACGAAACACCTGCAAGCCGACACATTACTGATTCGGCGCATTACAAGTCATGAATTTCTGCCATCTGGCGGACACGCGAAGCATTGCAGCCTATTTAAATCCGAACCATTATCAATAAACCCATCAACCGCGCGTCAGCCGGGCATGACCCTGGCTGGGACGGCAAAAGGAGCACGGCATGCTCCAGGTGAACAGAGTGGCATTCCAGGAACAAGCCAGGTAAAAGCCGGTGATTTGTAAGAATAAAAGCTGCCGCAGCAGTATATTTTTAAAATATTTATGTGTATTAATTTATGGGAGTTATGTATTAGCATATATTGTAAAATGCTATACTAATTCTGTATTTTTTGCTCTTTTTATTTCCCCCCCTTTTCTCCTGCATCATTCCATTTCATTTCCTTTATGCATATGTCATGTTGAGTGGTATATACTAAATAATAGCACATTTATAGTTACAGCTATCAGTCATTTGGAATCACTATCACTAGTTCATATATAATCATTAGTTAGCTTCTGTATGTATTAGTTAGTATAAGTTAGGATTTTATTGTTATTTATATGTATTTTTATTTAACGATTTTAAGATTATTTTATTAAAGACATTGTGTTATGTATATTGCATTATATTGTTAGATTAGGACGTAATAGTAGTTCCGCCCACCAGCCAATCACCAGTGATTATTCCAACCAATAGCAAGTGGTTAATTATCCCTCCAACCAATCAGAACCTAATAGAGGTATATATATAGACTATGAAGTGTAATGCCACAGATTGTACTCCTGACGAAGCTGCCAAGCCAGCGAAACGCATTGAGATGAACCTGCAGCAGCTTGAGAAGTTTTTCAGCATCTCCCCCTCCACCCGGTGATTTCATCTTTGCGATCGATCGCAACCGGAAGTGACGCGACGGACCGACCGGAAGTGACGCGACGCAACCTCGGGCGCAGGGCTGGTGGCATGAACAAGCTGCGCATCTATTTTGTTATGTGTCTATGCACATAGTGCTTAATGTAAGTGCAATACTTATTGCCTTGATAAATATTTAACTGTTACATGCAATGTTGCACTAAGTGTGTTCTCTTTTCACATCGAGGGAATATGCCGCTGATTCCTGTCATTATACACTGACTGAGTCTGCCATATTATATCCACTGCTGATCTTTCACTGGGAAAGTGTGAGTTCCCAATCGTGATTTGTTGATTTGATTGCTGAATCTGTTTAAACACACTATACTATATATTTATATCTTTTTCCCACATATGGTGACATCTGCGCTCCCCACAAGCTTCTCCCTATAATCCATGACAGGAGGAATTGGATCTTCTCCACAGAGGGTTGAGCAGCGAAGTTCACTATTTTATTTTTTTAATCACTTATATTTATGAGCACTTCATATAATTAATTGTTTATATTTGATTTATTAATCACATTTTATTGTACCTCTATTAGAAGCGCCTCACATTTTCTGTTTTACACTCACACACTTTGCCAGGTTTGTGAAAGCTGGCAACTCTGGCTTCAGAACAGTGAAAGAGCATGTGCACAAAATGCCATCTTGCCCACTCACTATTCAAAATCCCCCACCAGCTCAATGACACTAAGTCTGGGCTAGGCCACATGGACCCTTTGAGCTGAGGATGTCAGTGCTCCCTTTAGCCCTCCTTGCTAACAAATTGTTCACACCTGTAGCATCTCTGAGGCTTTCAAGTAATGGCTTTCTCCCAGACGCTGTAACGGACGTGCTCACCACAAACCGGGGGGCTGAGGTGGGGATGTGAATACACCGACCTTAGACCACGAAGCCGGTTCTGGTTTGCGCAGTTCGTAGTCAACCGTAGCTGGTTCAGGGTTGGAGAAGGCAGGGTAGTCCATGGACAAGCCAGGGTCAGAGTTGGAGACATCAGAGTAGTGGATATCCAGGCTGGGGTACGGCAACAGGTAGGCTGGTGTGAGGCGCTTCAGCATAGCAGCTGAAGCATGGGAATGGCCTCTTTGCGAGGAGCGTGAGCAGCCCATGATTAAGGTCTCTGCAAGGGGAAAATACAGAAGGTCTCAGGAACAAGGCAAGACTAGCACCGGGGATCCAGCGCTTCAGTACAAGAACCAGCAAGCAGACCTCAGCCTGGGGTGAATGCAGCAGGTCTCAGGAACAAGGCAAGACTAGCACTGGGGATCCAGCACTTCAGTACAGGAACCAGGAAGCAGACCTCTGCCTTGGTTGAATGCAGCAGGTCTCAGGTACGAGGCAAGGCTAAGGCAAGGCTAAGGCAAGGTAGCTTGTGGCAAACACAGTTACATTCAAGTCCAACTTGGTTTGTACTCAGCACTGATGCACTGGGATAGCCCAGTACAAGAAGGGCAGGGAACCAATCAAAGAGAGGGGTGTGAAGGAATTCCTCCAATGACGGGGCACAAAGACAGACCTGCAGTGATGGCAAGCACAGGTGATATTGATTGTAGATGCAAGGGGAAGTTGCCTGAAACTGCATAGTTCTGTAAGGAATGGGTTTCAACCAAACCCAGGAGCGGATTCCTTACAGACACATAGGCACAGAGCCTGGTAGCCATGACGTTGAAATCCCACAGATCATCTACAGGTTACCAGTACTTCTACCTATTAAATGTAATGCTTTCATAAAATATACTGTGTCCTGTCTTATGTGTGGTAAAATCTATAAGTCTTTGTTCTGGTGTGAGGAATGGAGTGAGAGTATAATTCATCTACCCTCACTAGTCTCATTCTTGGCACACTACAGAAAAATAACTTTTAAAACTTTTACACAATGCAAACATGCTCAGCTTTATCACCTAGCTGGAACACCCCCTGAACCCCTATACTCGGCTCAGAATACCTGGGCATATATTTGGGTACCTCTGCTAAACTGTGGAACCCCTGCTATACTAAGGACTCTGTGTAAACCTGGAGATATCTTTTAACCCCTTCATACCCATTTACCTTGTCTGGATGATGCTGCAGGAGGGATCTTGGCGGTGAGTTGCAAGAACACTTTTCATGGTAGGGTTTTGACCGGAGCATTGCGCTTCAATGTAGCCGGGAATCTAACCTGAATCCGGGATACATTTTTGGGGTCTCCAGTAACTTTGGAACACACTAAATAGACGCAATCTGAAAAAAGTTTCTCCATTAAATCAATCCTGAAACTCACAGCCTAGAAATCTCCTGGTCCCAGCATCCCAGGAAAGGCAAAACACACAAATCTTTAATGTCGCATAATTTACACACAGTCACAGTAATTTCGGGCAAGATGACCTTTGATCCCACAGTACAGGCAAAGCCTTTGACACATTTCCTAGTTCTCTCCTGCTCAGGTAATTTGGTATCACCTAATTACATCGGTTTCTCATCTGGGAGAGGTGCCGTAAGAGGTGTATTAAAGTGGGTGGCAGGCCAAATTATTGGGGTTTTTGAGGAACGGTCTCGCTCGGTCTGCTGTTCTCACATCTGGAGATCCATTTTGAAACAGAGAGCAATCAATTCCTCCAGATCTTTAGGGGTGTCCTGGCAAGTCAGTTTGTCCTATAAACACTCAGAATGCCCCTGCCAAAATACTGCCACCATTGTTCCAGCATGTCTCTGCAGCAAGGGTTCGGAACTCGATCGTATAATGGACCACAGTACGGGTTTCTTGCCGGCTTCGAAGGAGCGAAGTAGAAGCAGAGGACCCGTGACCAGGAGTGTAAAAAACTCTTTTGAATGCCTGGAGAAATGCAACGGCATCTTTAACCAGTGGGGATTCCTTCTCTCACAGAGGGGAAGCCCAGGCGAAAGCCTTGTCTGTTAGTAGGGAAATGATGTAGGCTACCCGGGACCGATGGGTGCAGAACATGGAGGGCTGGAGTTCTAATTGAATCGAACACTGGTTCAAAAACACTCTACAAATCATAGGTCCCCTCTATAATGTAGAGGCAGATTGTCCTGGCACGAGTCTCTGGAAGAGACAGTGGGTAGGTGCAACCTCTGGGTGGCACTGACCCGGGCAGCAGCTCAATGGGACAATCGAAGGGATAATGTGGTGACAGCTCATCAGACTGGAACTTGTCAAAGATGTCCAAATAATTGGAATAGACGTTCAGTAGGATGAAGGGGTATCCTCGGGTGGTAGGACGATACTGGGCAGAGTCTGGGACACCTCCGAGCAGGTCTTCTTACATCAAATGCTGGAGCGTGCAAGTTGAGACACCATTGAAGACAGGGTAAGCCCAGAATGACGTCAACGGATGGCGAGTGGATGATGTCCAAGCATATCTCCTCCATATGATCTTTGCCTGTCCTCAAACGTAACTGGGCCATCTCCAGGGAGATAAATGCCGGCTGTAATGATTGCCTCTAATCCATCCAGGACCCACATCTTAAGAAGATGGAGTCAGTGCCTCTCGATGAAGGCCTGATATCAATGAAATTGTCAGCCGATCAGGAGTCTAGGAAGGCCTGTGTCTTGACCGTGAAGAATTCTCTGAGCAACTCAATGAAAATAAGGAGCCTAGTTGTGAGGCCAAAGGAGAAGGGCAAATAGTTCCCAGTGTGACTCTCCCGGATCTCACTGGGAAATGGCATTTCCTGATTTGTTGGGGCATCGGAGAGCCTGGTGTCCGTCAAGGACATTGACGCCATTTTCCATACATGCAGAGTCCTGTAGTTCTCCTGCAGATTTACTCATTGGACGAGAGCCTAATACCTCCCAGTTTCATCGATTCCTCTGTTTCTGGGAAATCGTCAGGAATGAAAGCTGTTGAGTAAGGTGGAAAGGAGCGGGTACCTCCTCAGTGCTGAGCTCTTTCAACTCTCTGTTCCTGCAGACACTGATTCTTGCATATGCAAAGGGCAATGAGATCCTCCTGCTCCCCTGGCTATTCAAGTACAGACAGTTAGTCCTTAGTAAGCTTTTGGAGAGGCCCTGTCAGACGATCGCAGTGAGTGCCTCGTTATTCCACCTGGTCTCGTCAGCGAGAGTCTGGAACTTGATCGCGTAGCGTGCCACCACTCGAGAGCCCTGTGAGACATGCAGAAGAGAAGAGGAGGCAGTCACTTAACATCCTGGGGTGTCGAACACCCATTGGAGTTCTTGCCTGAATAAAGACAGATAATTAGTAAGGTCCGGTCTGCTCCCAGATAGATGAGGCCCAGGCCAAGGTATCCATCAGATGGGACATAATTTATGCCACACAGGAGCACTAAGATATTAAGTGGGAGGGTGATAACTCAAACTGAATCAAAAACTGGTTGAGGAAATCCCAATAGCCAAGTGGACCCCCACTGTAGCGGTTGGGAGTAGGAAGTCATGGTTCCAATGAGGTGTACAAGGTGACTAGTCCTGGTGTTACCGTAGTGGTTGGGGCAGGGGGTTCCAATGTGTGTAACACCGGAGCCGGTGCGGACTGTACGATGGCCTGGAGTTGATCCATGCATCTCTAATTTTGGTCCAGGTATAGTTTTAGTTAATGAAATAAGCTGTGGTGCAGGGCAAAAACTTAACCCACCTAAGGAGGGACCCTGATTGCAGGGTTGAGCGTACTGTAATGGGTGCTTGCCACGAAGTGGACAAATTCACAAGGTAGAGGTGGGTTTTAGAACACACCAACCTAGAGACTCGAGATTGCATCTGGTGTGCAGGTTCATAACCGTGGATACCAGGGTCAGAGTAGGAGAATGTAGGAGAATGTAGGATAGTTGAAGGCAATCCAAAGTTGAAGATTGGAGAGAGCAGGGTAATCGTAGGGAAGACAAGGTCGAGGATTGGAGAAAGCAGGATAGTAGACGATAACAAGACAATACAGGACAAGGTGAGGCAACAGTGAATGTGACTAGCAAACTTCACAAGGTAGGAGAGGCTGTGCCTAAATAGCAGGGTCATCCAATCAGGCGCACGGCTGCACAGCAGGCAGGAATCAGGAGCCAATCAGGCGACCAGAGCTTGATGAGGCAGAACCTGTGTCTGATCCTCACAGACTCTTCCCCAGCTTTCAGATATTTAAAAACTGCCTGAAAGTTTCCATTACAGTCACACAGTCTAATCTGATTCTGAATCCAAGGGAAGGGTTTATACCTGATTATTCTCTAACGTGTGTTGTGTAATGAGTATGTAGATACAGATGTAACAAGACTTACTGTCTCTAGCTGTGCATGGAAAAGCAAAAAGTGGAGCTCTAAAGACAGTGTCCGCGATCACGCTGTGGGGAGTCAATGCCTTCATATCTGTCAGCTGTGTCCCAGAAAGGCCTTGAAACTTGGTCTTTCTCTTAGCAGTCTGGAATTCTCCTGCTCTGCCATCGGGACTGCTGTTCATTTCTGCAGAGAACTCTCTGAAGATTCTAATTGCCAAATGCATAACAGCTATCCCTCACCTCTAGCTAGTCCTATATAAGACCTCTCCTTACTGCTTCCTGTTGCCTGTTTATTTGGTTCTGCCTGTAAACAAGTTTTTGCCACACTATGCTGTTTGCTGTACCAGACACTTTTTGGACCACTCCAGCACTAAATAAAGAATTATTTTGAACATGTTTATATAGGAGATTTTCAAAACTTTTAATACATTTTTTTTTTATACTATGACTTTTTAGTATCCATACAGAATTTTTAACTCTCCTACCAAAAAGTGCTGTCACCCTAAAAAAATGAAATCCCATGATTAGTCCATTTTTAAAGCCAACATCTGAATCAACATCGATTAACTTTATTCTAAGATTAGAGTATTTTTTGTAATCATAAGTGTTACCCAAAAAGACATGTTCATGATTACTAAAGAAATGTTGGGAGTGTACAACAATATCACTAAATATGTACAAAATGTATTCTTAGTACAGGTAAACCCCGTTATAACGCGGTCCTCGGGGTCCACCCCGAGACCACGCGTTAGTAACGGCGTCGCGCTAATTAAAAAAAAAAAAAAATGGCCGCCGCATCAGCGCATATTCACCCCGCGGTCCCGGCTTCCCCCTGTCACCGCATGACAGGAGATGGGAGGGGGGATGCCCCTCCGGCTTAAGCTTCCCCTGTCACCGTGGGACAGGAGATGGGAGGGGGAGGGGGGATGCCCCTCCGGTCCCGGCTTCGGGTTCCCCGTCACCGCGGGACAGGAGATGGGAGGGGGGATGCCCCTCCGGTTCCGGCTTCCCCTGTCACCGCGTGACAGGCGATAGGACGGGGGATTCCCCTCCGGTCCGGCTTCCCCCCGCCGCAGCACAGGGCCCTCGCGCCGCAATACAGGGCCCCCTGGCCCCGCCGTAGCGCAGGGTCATCCTGCCACCCCCCTCCCCATGCCCCCCCGTGCTGCACCGGGCCATCCCACCAGCCCCCGCAGCATCGGGGGCCCCCGCAGCCATCATCCCATTCCACCGCAGCACCACCCCCACCGGCACCCCCCCCCCTGCAGCCACCCGCCTCACCAATCATCCCCAAGGTAAGGCTGATTTATGTATATGTGTATTGGGAGGGGTGTGTGTGTGTGCAGTGTGCAGTTGGTGTCAGTGTGAGCAGTGTGTGTGCAGTGTGCAGTGTGTGCAGTGTGAGCAATGAGCAGTGTGTCAGTTTGTGCAGTGTGAGCAATGAGCAGTGTGTGTGCAGTGTGCAGTGTGTGTGCAGTGTGTGTCAGTGTGTGTCAGTGTGTGTCAGTGTGAGCAGTGTGTGTGCAGTGTGCAAAAAAAAAAAATTTAAATTAAATTTTTTTTTTTTTTTTTTTTTTTTAAACGGGAGCCACGGGAAAACCACGTTATAACCGAATCGCGGTATAACGAGGTGCGTTATAACGGGGTTTACCTGTACTGTAATAACAAACGTACTAGGGGCAATTGAAATTACTACTCAGCAGAAAAAGTTAAGTACTTTTTTAGGTAGGCTCTTTAAAACAAGCAGGCAATTATGCATCACAGTGAAAAATGTATTGAAGCCACACCATTTCTCTTGTTTATTTTGTAACAAAAAATGAAAATTGTAAAACATGTCTATTTAATCGAATAATGACACACTGTAGAAAACATTTTTAGAAATAAAATCACAAGGATAAACTACACCGTTTTTATTAACAATATATGTAAAGAGAAAATATCATATTGTTAATAGCTGAAAAATATTTTATATTGTTTGTTGTTTATTTATTAATTAGAATAGTTTCTGTTAATTTCTGTTTGACATGAACCACATTCATACTGCTGTCTTATCAATTTAAGATTAAAAGTACTCCAGGGGTTAAAATGCCCATTAAAGTTAAATCACACCTGAAATCAGTTTGTCTATCAGACAAAGGGGTATTTATAAAACAAAAAATGTGAGGCGCTTCTAATAGAGGTGCAATAAATCAATGTATAGTGATTAAATATTAATAAAACCAATTATTAAAGTGCTCATAAATAACAGAAAATATATAAAATGGTGAACTTCACTGCTCAACCCTCTTTGAAGAAGATCCAGTTCCTCCTGTCATTCATCATTTAGAAGTTTTCTATCAATTGTTAAACAAAGAGTTCGAAACTATCGCCAAGAATGATAAATCTTTTAAGAATAATTTATGTCAAAAAGAAAGAGAAGCATTAAAGACACTTATGGAAGATGAAGAATTGGTCATCAAGCAAGCTGATAAAGGAGGAGGTGTGGTTGTAATGAGCAGAGATTACTACATTAATGAATCTAATAGAATACTTGGAGATACCAAGACATATAGAAAATTGAAAAAAGACCCTACATCCACCTTCCTTAAAGACCTAGAAGAATTTCTTTTAAAAGGTAGAAGTAAAGGTATACTCAGAGAGGAGGAATTCAAATATCTTTGGGTAGAATCTCCAAAGATACCAATATTTTATTTTTTACCAAAGATTCATAAGAACTTGCAATATCCACCTGGAAGGCCAATAATTTCAGGTATTGAATCCATGTGCTCCAATCTGTCGGAATATATCGATACATTTCTACAAAAATATGTTGTTTCCAGTAGATCCCATCTTAAAGATACGGTGCAGATTTGATCTATTTTAGAAGATGTAAAATGGGAAGAGAATTTTATACTTGTTACTTGTGATGTCTCTTCATTATATACGTCTATAGATCATGCGCAAGGGTTGGATGCAAGTAAGAGAATTTTGACTGATTATGCAAACATGGACACAGAACAAATACATTTTATTCTAGAAGGGATACGTTTTATATTGTCTAAAAACTATTTTTGGTTCAATCAAGAATTCTTCCTGCAACTCTGTGGGACCACGATGGGGACCAGATTTGCACCAAGTTATGCGAATTTATTTATGACCATATGGGAATTAGACCATATTTGGTCTTCGCATGAATTTGGTGCAAATCTGGTCCTCTGGAAAAGATATATCGACGACGTATTTTCTATTTGGAATGGCGACGAAATTTTATTAAAACAATTTTTAGATTACATTAATACAAATAATTTTAATCTGAAATTTTTATCGAATTTTAGCAAGAACAAAGTGGAATTTTTAGACCTTGAGATTTATATTGATGACAATACTATTTTAACTAAAACGTTTTTAAAATCGGTAGATGGCAACAACTATATATTACGTAGTAGTTGCCATCACCCAAGGTGGATTTCTAATGTTCCTCAAGGCCAATTTATGCGGATAAAGAGAAATTGTAGCAACACAGAAATAAATGAGGAACAATCACGACTACTAACGAATAAATTCCTTGAGAAGAAATATAGTCCAACAAAAATTAAAGAAGCTAAATCTAAAGTTGACATGCTTGACAGGAAACTTTTAATCAAACCCAATATGAATAAAAACAGACAAAATGATATAGACTTTACAACCAGTTTTATGACTCAATACAATAGAGAAGCAAATAAAATCAAAAATGCTTTAAATAAACATTGGCACATTTTACAGAATGACCCCATTTTGGGAAGCGTAATACCAGCTAGGCCTAATGTTGTGTTTACTAAAGCAAATAATTTGAAACAGAAACTAGCGCCGAGTGTCTTGAAAAATAAAAGAGACAACACTAAAGATAGCAATTGGCTAAAACTTCCTAAGGGTTTCTATACATGTGCAATTGTAAAGTCTGCGACTTTTGCTGTAAAGGGGTAAAAGATACTTTTAAATCAAATATCACCAATGAGGAATTCAAAATAAAACAATTTATTAATTGTAATTCGGCATTCGTCATTTATTTATTAGAATGCCCTTGTGGCCTTCAATACATAGGTCAAACTACTCGCGCCTTGAAAGTTAGAGCACTGGAGCTTATAGGAAACATAAGACGTAAGTTGGACACACACAGTGTTCCAAAACATTTGAACCGTTTTCATGCCTCTAATCCAAAAGATATAATCATTATAGGGATTGAACACGTTCCATTGTATTGGAGAGGTGGTGACCGAATTAAAGAATTAATTAAGAGAGAGACATTCTGGATTCACCGGTTGAAAACGTTAAGTCCCGCGGGACTTAACGCAGATATAGAGATCAGTGTTTTTATATAGTTATTGAATCTATTTTATATACTGTGTTTCCACTTTCAGAGTTTATTGTCTTACAGTAATTTCCAGTGCTCACTGTATTATTATGTATATATATGTATATATATATGTGTATATATATGTTTTTATATGTTTTTTACTAGTTGGTTATTTATGATTTATATACATATTTTACATATACCATTCACATATTTTTATATTATTAAATATATATATATTTTATATATATATAGAGATTTAAAATGTTGTGGTATACATATATATATATGTATATGTATATATGTATATATATATATGTGGATGTACATATGTATATATATGTATATATGTATATATATATATATATATGTGGATGTGGATGTACACTTTAAGATATATTTATGTAATTTTATTATATATATTTATTAATGTATAACACTAATTTGATATATTTCTTGCTCTTTTCCACTCCATTTCTCCTATTTCATTCTATTCCTTCTTATTCAATTCCATTTATTTCCCATATATTTATATATGTTATGTTGAGTGCCATATATAAAATAATAGCACACAATGAGTTACCCCTAGTATACAGCTATTAATCATGAAAACAAGTTTTTATATATATATTTATTAGTTAGTTTTTCTAGGTATTAGTTAATTTAAGTCAGAATTCTGATGTTATTTACATGCATTTTTGTTTAATGATTTTAAGATTATAGTATTAATAAAATTGTGTTATTTATTATATATAATATTGTTAGATCAGGATGTATTGGTTGTCCCGCCCATTAGCCAATCACTAGTGATCATTCCAGCCAGTCGTAAGTGGTGAATTATCCCACCATCCAATCGGAACCTATTAAGGGTATATATATGGACTACGAATTGTAACGCTGCAGATCGAACTCCTGACGAAGCTGCTAAGCCAGCAAAACGCGTAAAGTGAACAAGCAGCAGTCCAGAGGTGTACCCTGAATGCCCCAGAGCCCATGTGGATCCATTCTGCGATCGATCGCTAAACCGGAAGTGACGCGACGGGCCGGACCGGAAGTGATGCGACCCGACCTCGGGAGTGGGGTAGATGGTGAACGCTGAAGCTGCGCATCGATATTTACGGGTCTATGCACATAGTGCTTATGTGAGTGTAATAATATTTGCTAATATCAATACATTTATAGTGAACATGCAATGTTGCACTAATAGTGTCATTTTTTCTATTGAGGGTTTGTTCTGCTGACATCTGGGACTTCATGTCAAGCAAGTCCTCCCTTCATACTGCTGAGTCTACATTATTGAATCCACTGCTATCCACTGCTGAACTTTCACTGGGAGATTGTGACTCCCCAATCGTGATTCTTTATATAGATTGCTGAATCTGTTTAAGCATACTACACTATTATATATTTTTTCCCCACATATGGCGACATCTGCGCTCCCCACAAGCTTCTCCCTACAAAGGGGTATTTAATCAGTAAAGTAAGCCTTCCCAGAATCCCTGAAGAAGCCAATTACGTTGGTGAAATGCACAGCAGGAGGAGCCTACTGAGGGTCACCATTCACTAAATACCGAGTAAGTACTGCTCTCGAGCTTTGCCAGCTCACTGTGAGACTTAGGGCCTCATGCAGTAAGCGTCGATTATGTGAAATCGGCAATCTTACCGATTAGTCATGTTATTGGCGTTTTTTCCTCTCCGTATGCAGTAAGTGCCGAATACATTCAAAATCAACCCGAAAACAAATCCGCCCACTCTCACGATGATTAGCCGATCACACACAGGTGTATCGGCGTGCGTGGCGGGGTGCTGTTAGGTTGCCCAATCACAAATCTTGCTGAATCAGGCGAAACAAGCATGTTTTGGATTGCGCGCCATATTTAAAGGCAACGTGTACTGCTATTCATTCTCTGTGTTGTTGGGAGTGAGAGAGAGAGAGACGCACAGAGCTGGCTGTTTGAACATTTGCATATTGACTGAGAGACTTGTTGTGTATTGGGTGAGCTTTGTCCATTGTTGTTTTGTTTACATCTTTGTCTTGTTTTATATGTGGAAGTGTTTCGTGTGATTGCCTGTACATTTCTTGTCTGTTTTTTGTGAGTGCTGGAAGTATGCCCGCAAAGCGTGGGAAGAGTGATGCTGGTGGGAGTGGGAGTGCTACTCGTGCGAGTACGCGTCGGAGTGAACGTACTGTTCAGGGGAGTGATGTTGCTGAGAGTGAGAGTGGTGTTGCAGGGAGTGGGAGTGCTGGTGCTGCGAGTGGTGTTGCTGGGAGTGGGAGTGCTGTTGCTGGGAGTGGGAGTGCTGTTGCTGGGAGTGGGAGTGCTGGTGCTGGGAGTGCTGGTGCTAGGAGTGTGAGTGCTGGTGCTAGGAGTGTGAGTGCTGGTGCTAGGAGTGTGAGTGCTGGTGCTAGGAGTGTGAGTGCTGGTGCTAGGAGTGGGAGTGCTGGTGCTGGGAGTGCTGCTGGTGGCGCAGTTGCTGATGGGGTGGATGGTGGTGGCGTGCTTGCTGGTGGGCAGCTTTTGGAGGCTCTTCCATTGGAAGAAGGAGAGTCCAGTCAGCACCAGCCAAGCTCTGACCCTAAACCTGCTCGGAAGAAACGTGTGGAGAAGCCACGTAATCCTCGCTTCAATGACCAGGAAAATACAGCTCTTGTCACTGGCATTCTGGAGCACTATGACAGTATATATGGACATTTACTAGGTAAGTGTACATTTACATTTATTATTCAAATACATGTGATCCTAGGTCATCAGAGTTTTGTTCATATGCAAATATGGCTTCACAATATCTTTCTATGTTAATTAGTCTGGAAACACAGCTTTTTAGCATGCCCTACAAGGACAACTAAACACAGGCGGTCAATTTGCCATAACTGCATACAATATGAATGCAACCTTGCTTACATGTATAGGTTTAGTAGTGAATGCTCATGTGCTTCACATATTACACATAAAACAGCATGTTTGCTATCTCTTGGAACAGCTAGCAGTGTAGGAAACTGGTGCTTATATTATTATTCATTTACCTCATATATTTTATATGTTTTTCAAGGGCGGACAAGTTCAGCAAGCAGAAAAGAAATGTGGGACACAATAGTCATTGGTGTCAATGCGTGTGGGAATCATGTGAGGGACAAGCGGAATTGTCACAAGAGATTTGATGATATTAGGTCCAAATTGAAAAAGAAAATACAACACCAACGCGTGCATGCTACTGGCACTGGAGGTGGGCCCACACCACAACGTCTCATATTAAGTCCATTGGAGGAGCTGCTTCGGGCAAAATTACTTCCCGTCGTCGTGGAAGGCTTACCTGGTGACCGTGATATAGGAATTTACCCCTCACAATTTCCACCAGGTGAGAAATATTACTGTACTAGGCGTGTCGTTGCTTACAGTTATTTTGCATAGTTACACTGCTTTTTATACTGTCTTCACAATATAAGCATACCTGCATCTATATATGTATATGTCTGATTCTGTATACATATATATCTCAAAATAGACATATATGTTGTAGTCCTACTAAAAGCAGTAACTAATATAGCACGTGCCATTGCGTGCTCATTTACATGTGAATTCCCAAAATGCATTGCTGCAGTGGAAGCAATTGATGGTGGGCGAAGATGGGGAACAACAGGGTAGTACACATGTGTAACACATGTTAATCAGAAATTATTACTAGCTACAGGTACAGAACAGAAATATGTAGAATATTATTGTGTATTTTATTTATTTTACTCCGACAAACATGACATTACTGCCTATTTTAAGCATGCATCAAATATATTGCATGCAACGGCCTACAAACATCACTTGCACTAACACATCTATAGTTGTTAATGAAAAGGTCCATTTTTGATTTAAGTCATATACAGACAGCATAATGAGGCACACGTATCATATTTTATGTCATTGTTTTCATAACTTAAAAACTGCACACGACTATTTAGCTCATCTACCATTGTGTTAAAGCAGCTGCAATTAATATCTCATCACAGCATACACTTCAACAGAGGGGGTGGGGTTCAGCACACACACTAATTACAGCCTCATTTTAGGGGCAACTTAGTTCACACCATTTTCACCTGTTTCAAGTAATTGAAAGGTGTGGCTGATTAGGCTTTTTGGGGAAGGGAAAACCGTTCTTACAACCTCACTAGCACAACTGAAGTTAATCACACTCATTTGAAAGCTTCACTTTAGCTACTAAATGCCCCAACAACTCATTACTTATCAAACCGTACGTCACACATTAGTTCACTCATATCTATAGTTGAACTACTATCAACGACACATTATCACACACTGCATGTGTTGTCTTGTTTAGTCACAGCCACATTCAGGTGTGCCACATCTTATATTAATGTACCACACATATCCTCTACCAAAAACAACACTTTTTGCAATATGACCACCTTCATGATAACCATTGTGAATGGTCATCTCATGATAGTTATGTACATTATGATACTGATATCACTACACAACATATGATTTTTATGTACAAATTTAATGTATTTTTCCTCACGCATTACTGCAGAACCATAGTATGTTGTATGTTAGGGAACTCAAAACTTCTAAGTACACAGGCATGTACATTGTTATTACAACTATTTATGTTCACTTTCACACACACATTTTGGGTTAAGGAAATGATGCTGTTAGATACTCATAAATACAGAACATACAATAACTGTTTGTTCAATATTTACACATGTAAATGTAAAACTTATGTTATTGTTATATATAGTTGCCCCTGAAGGACATGTGTCACCTGAGACTGAACAAGTGTCTTCACCTGGGTCAGCCAGCTCAACACACCTAGAAGGTGAGTGTATCAGTTGGTGGCCATATAATATGTGCTCTTCTATATGTTATGTTGTCATGTTCATTATTTGTTTTGCACATCTTCTTTAAATAGGATTACTTAGTGTCAGTGAAAATGAAGTGTAAGGCA
Organism: Ascaphus truei; assembly: GCF_040206685.1. Classification (NCBI taxonomy): domain Eukaryota; kingdom Metazoa; phylum Chordata; class Amphibia; order Anura; family Ascaphidae; genus Ascaphus; species Ascaphus truei. Next base: position 283,116,444 of record NC_134485.1, read on the forward strand.
ACTTGTATTGTGTTAGTGATGTTAACTATCATGTAGGAGTTGTGAGTTTACAGCAAGTTTTCATTCACTCATATTTCATACTGAGTCCAAACATTATTCTTAAGTCAAGGTAGTTTTTAATGTGAGGTTATAAAACGTATGGAAACATGTTAGTTGTTACTTATGACACAGTACAATTACATAGTAACACAGCAGAGATTAACATGACATTTAATAATTTGTACATTTATTTGTAGAACATGATGAAGAGGATTTTGATGATGATGATGATGATGAAGATGATGATGCCGCCGCCGCCGCCATAGACACACAAATACAAGCAAGTGACCATGAAGAGGTTCCAATTGAAACTGTTTTACCGCCAAAACGTCCAGCAAATACCACATATGATGCAATTGTAGCTTCTGAGGGAAAAATTGTGGAAGCAGAAAATCGTCGCCATTCTGACCTGATGACAGTGCTGGAAAGGATGATTGCACTGCAGGAAGAAACAGTTTCACAATTGGCACATCTCCACAGAGTCTTCATTGAAGTGCCTAAACAGTTGCAAAAAATCAACACCTCATTCGAAGCATTAGTTGTTCAGCAAACACAAGCTAATTACTGGAGAATGACTAATGTACCACGATTCAACACCTCACAGGCAGGATCTGTTCATGCAGGTCAGTTTTCACCACATTCATCTGATATTCATTCACCAGGCCCAAATGTTACCGGTCAAGTAGCAGACATTGCTGTGCAGTTTCCTGATGACATCCTACCGCTGCCATCTGTACAAATTCAGCAGCAGACACCTACAAAGGAGGCGACAAAAACAAAACAAGACACACATGAAACAGACCAACCATCACTTGTGCAGTGTCTACCAACTTGCTCACATGTGTCAGTGGGCACAAGCCCTGTCCGTGAACAGTCACTACCCAAAAGCCCTGTAGGTGAATCACTGCCCAAAAGCCCTGTAGGTGAATCACTGCCCAAAAGCCCTGTAGGTGAATCACTGCCCAAAAGCCCTGTAGGTGAATCACTGCCCAAAAGCCCTGTAGGTGAATTACTGGCCACAAGCCCCGTAGGTGAACAGTCACTGCCCAAAAGCCCTGTAGGTGAGTCACTGCCCACAAGCCCTGCCCGTGAAGTGCCAGAGGCCACTCAAAGTGGCTCTGCTGTGCCTAAAGTTGGTGGCAAAACAAAAAGGAAAATTCAAGAGACAACAAGCAGGCCTGTTACTCGCTCGCAAAAGGAACAAAAAAAATAAATGTTATAATTCAGAAAATATGTCTTTGGCCTTGTTTTGTTGACTTCACATTATCTAATTACTATTGTATGTATGCTGAAGACTGTGTTGTTTCCAAACTTTCAAGTATGTTCTTGTACACGTGAAGTTTTGGAAATGTTAACACTCAATTAATGAATAGTGTTATAAATATTTATGTATTAATCGTCTGTTCAGTAATGGTCCACCTGGAACCAGTTGCAAAGTTTAGAGAAGCTGCCATTGACTTTGCAGCAAAACATTGCATTTGGGTGTGTTAATTGATGTAAGAATTGCATATGCATATTAGTCACATGCATTTATAAAAACACCTAAGTAACTGCAAACATCTTTCTTGTACGTGTACAGCAGGATTATGTGTAAATTATTACTTACCTTTGCCTTGCTTGGGCATTCTAATTTTGTCCTTTAATCATTTGTGTGTTCTTGTTTCAATAACATCTCAGAATGTATAAAAATATATATACACACACACTGAGTGTGTGTGTGTGTGTGTGTGTGTGTGTGTGTGTGTGTGTGTGTGTGTGTGTGTGTGTGTGTGTGTGTGTGTGTATATATATATATATATATATATAGTACTATATAAACTGGTATACATGTATTTTACAAACTAATACACTTCATGCTTCCTTGTGAAAGCACACTATTTTAATAATACAGGCATAATGTTTGAGAAATATCCTAAGTATGAGACTCTAACAGTATTGTGCTTAAACAAATGTTTATTACTTCATTCAATCATGTTTCTCACCATTTAAATAGGTTTCATACAAGGTATACTTACTGCCATCAATGTTGTGTGTACTCCTGCAATATTAAAAAAAATAAAATATAATATATAAATATATATATATTTTTATAAGAGAGATATATTTAGATATATATATATACACACGTATTTAAACTCATGCAGACAGGGAGTTAACCAGACTTTCACATACACACAGAAATGTAAGCGGGGAAAAAACATTTCTTTTTGCAGGTGTGTGTTTGTACTGATATGCCTGGCTAAGAACTATTTTCACACAGTGGTCTTTGTTAGTTTTCAAAAAAACACTATGTGAACGATTTCAAAGTCTAGGGATGTTTTTCAGAAACGAGATAAAAGAAGGAGAAATGTTTCTCCCACAGTCCCATATCACTAACCACAACTGTTAACCCAATTAGATTTACAAAGCCAATTGGCGTTTGAAATAAGGAGTCAAAGTAGTTAGTTTTGATGACCTTGACAAGGAAAAACAGGAGTTTGTTAGCCATTCAGCACATTCATTTTGATGAGCAAATAACACAGACCTGCACACAGCTTTTGTGCTACTCAGACATGGCTGATGAATTCGTTACCAATATTAATCCCCTTTTAGGGTATAAGTACATGATCTGTGAAGCCATCTTGAACAGTCGCGGACAGAAAGCAAGCACACGCCAAATCGATGATTTCATTCGAGCAAAATATCCTTATTACCAAGACCGTAAGCATGCACGGAATTTTAATTCCTCAATAAGATTCACTTTATCAAGTAATGACTTTTTTGAACGTGACCAGGATAAGCTACAACACACCTATGGTTTCTGGAAGATTGCCCAGGAAAAACAATTTCTCCTGAAAGACGGCACTTATATTGTCGTGAAAGGCATATTTATTCCTAATGGCAATAGCAATGTATCCGCTACTACTGATCCGTTTGAATCGATACGTGCTGCAATATCTGCAGCCTCCATTCCTGAAACCCACATTGTACAAGAACAAAAGTACTATGATTATGTACCAAGCCTTTCAGCTGAAAATGCATTGGAATGGGAACCCGAAGAAATGAACCTACCTCCCGACCAATTATTTGAAGAAAGCAGTGGCGATTCCTATGAGCGCTTCCTGGAGGAGATATGTGTCATACTGGATTCAGCGGTTGGGTCAAGCGTGGATGAAAATGCCTTGCATTTCTGGAGCGACCAGTTGCAGCCAGGCGAAGAGTTAATTCTAGAAGAATGGTAAATATAACAATCGTTATGCGTTGACTCTGCGTTTAAATTTTTTTTTTTTTGTAACCACCATTTTCACTTTCAATGCGTGGATACAGCGTAACATTGCAGACTGCATAACATGTAGCGATCACAAACAAATTGTTTCCTAATACAATATAGTAGAACCTGAAAGAGTAGTACACATTGCTGACGGTATACATATACGTACTTTCCTATCCCTTTAAACATATTAGCAACATTTTTCCATAACTCTAACACATACCTGTTTTGTTATCATGCAACATCTACAACATTGAAAACCGGGTCCACCACGTATGACGTGGGACCCTTGTCATGGGCCAAGGCGTCCTTAAAAAGGATTACGGATGTAAGTCCCGCCCCCAAGCGACGTGCGCGCCTCAAAGCCTATTGGCTGTCATGTTTTGTTATAGTAACGGTAACTGCAGTGTGTTATGCGTGCGGCTCAGTGTTTGTAGGCGTACCCTGGGCGTTAGCCGAATGTTAATTGAGTGGGAGGAGTGTTAGCGTGCGTTTCACGCTGGCTTAACATGACGTCACACGTATTGCATTTGCGCATTGTGTTATCGGCCGTCCTTTCTGTCCAAACACGTCTGGTTTAAAAGAATACAGATGTACTCGTTTAGAATGATTTTAGTTTCATCTTCATTGTATTTGAAATAAAGATGTGATGTTTACTGGTATTTTCTACATGTATTGAACGCACAACGTTCGCTTTGTTTTGCGCATGCGCTAACAGTTAGTGGAGCCAAGCGTGAAGTGCGTGCGCACACTAAGATGTGCGCGCACATTTTTCAGTATACAGGCAACGTTCACTTCATATACATAGTTATGGCTGCTACAAATGATAATAAAAATTACATACTGATGTACACTTGTAGTTGTAACATATAAATGAGTGACGTGTGTATGTACACAATCATATAGAGCTGTGTAACGCGTTGTCACGGATACATATATAGTAAGGTGCCATATTTGACCATCATGTGTTTGCTGTATTTCAGAGATGTCGGGGAAGATACAATCGGATCAATGTATGATTTCAGAAGAGTCTACCTTTATATGAGATGATTGTGAGGAGGAGCCACCGACTACTATACTACATATGGAACTAATTTTATATTGCTTGCAGCGCTTATTAACAAACAATTAAAAAAGTGATACCCTTATGCCTATATTGCATAAGCACTTAATTAACATAATGATGTTGCAAAATAGTGCCTCTTGAATTTTTCTTGAGTGTTCTTTAATGACTACTAACATTTTATGACATGGTGTGTTTTTTATATAACAACCATTCCCACTCTGCTAACACATTTGTGTATTCTATTGTGTAATGGAACGTATGACTGTCGAAACTATGTAACAATAATAATAATAATAATATGAGCATGTTCATGTATAGGGCTGCTAGTTGTACGCAGCGATTTACAGACACATGTTTCAGCCTGAGGTCCCTGGCCCGTGGAACGTACAAATGTTTTTTTGCCGCATTAGGCACAGGGAGATAAAGTGACTTGGCCAAGGTCACAAGGAGCCCACACCGGGAATTGAACCAGACTCCCCTGCTTCAAACTATCAGTTTGTGTCTTTACTCACTGAGCCACTCCTTCTCCCAATGTAAAGGACACTTACAACCAAGTAGCCATTTATATTTAAAATCTCTTGTTACATGGGTATGTAGATAAAATGGTTTGGGACTGTAGCAAATAATGTTACTGGCCAGATGTTATGGTCCCCTCCAATGCATGATGTTCTGAATATGACATCACCATCATGTTATGAAGTACGTTTCTGTGTATATTTCATTAACCTAACTAACTATAGTTTACGGTGTTTATTAATCGTTTAAAAATACATAGTATAGTCAATATGATGATATAAGCTACCATAATAAAGCTGGTGTTATCATTTGTCGGTGTTATACATGGATCCTACACCAATTGATAGAGACACAAACAGTTGTCTTAAAAAGTGTGTCTATGCTAGTGATGAATGTGCTCCCGTAAGTAAACAAATAAGTACAGTTATCCCCTTTTCTCCAAACACCTCTATATTACATTAATGGAAATTATAAGGAAACATACATAAAATGTGATGAAATGTGAGTAATCATTTTGTAATACAATGCACATGAAACCTCAAGAGTAGCTAAATGCATATACATGATACAGAAAGTACATATATGTAACATTTGTGTTTAAACCAATATGTTGGGTTTTTAGTTCAAATAATTATAGGAAGATTGAGGTAGCCACATCTTATGAGAGATGTCAGCAAATATACATACCATGATCAGTCATACTGCAAATATACCTATAATGCAAAGGAACAATATATAAATTGCAAACATTGACATGCCATCTTCAGTACCGTAAACAACACATCAAAGTGTGTATTTGGTGTTAAATGTGCAACACCATGTATATTTAATGACATTCAAAATGTAAATGAGCCTGGTGTACACATCATATGGATGTACATGTTACACTGCACCAATAACATTGTATGTAAGCATACTAGAAGCATGAATGAGTATGGGCATAATATGTGTATTGTGTTAGCATAAGGAACAACACAATGCTAAAATATTAGTGCTTTGTTACCCCAGTTGTATTCACATACACACAACTAAAGTACAATTGAAGAGGGATTATATAACCTGTGCAACAATAACATACCGGTGCCACATCCCTTTGTGCACACAGCAGAGAAAAGAAAGGTGTGCAACCCATATTCATCTGTGTCCTAACAGAAGGTTATATAAAAAAAATTTATTGTTAAGATAACATAATGTAAGTATAAAAGTAGAACTTGGAACATATCTGTTTTTACTTACAAGAAAAAAATGAATTGATGAGATTCTGGCGTGTCTGGCCACCACTGGCTGTTTGTTCATTTTCAGCAGCTACATGGGTGGGATGCTCGTCTACCAAAGGCTCAGCTAGGTCTGATTGTACATTGTGCCTGAGTGCAACATTGTGCAAAATGCAACAGGCAAGGATAATATCAGAGACTTTTTGAGGCTTGTATAGAAGAGCCCCACCAGTTCTGTCCAGACACCTAAATCTGGTCTTGAGTAGGCCAAATGTCCTCTCTATAACAGATCTTGTAGATATATGGGCTGCATTGTACCTCTCCTCTGCTTCAGTTTGAGGGTTTAGCACCGGAGTCAAGAGCCACGGCCTAATTCCGTATCCTGAGTCACCTATAATGAATGGAGCACACATAAGCTTACATTAGTGATCAAATTCTACAATGCCAACATTCCTAAATAAAAATGTGTTTTGTGTTATAACATGTAAATGTGTACTCACCCAGCAGCCAACCATATTCAAAATGTCCCTCTTCGAACGCATGGAAGACTGAAGAGTTCCTCAGGATAGAGGAATCGTGACTGGAACCAGGGAATTTGGGTACCACATGCATTATCCTCATCGTGGCATCACATACCACCTGTACATTGAGTGAATGGTAGTGCTTCCGATTGCGGTACACATGCTCACTCTGACTAGGTGCAATCAAAGCAACATGTGTGCAATCGATTGCACCCAGCACACATGGTATCCCTGCTATATTATAAAAGCCAGTCCTGACTTCCAGCCACTCTGTCGCCTCTGTAGGAAAATGAATATAATTCCTAGCACGTCTATTGAGTGCATAGAGAAACTGGGTCAAGGCCCGCGAGAATGTAGATTGCGAGACCCCGCCCACTATGCCCACAGTTGTCTGGTATGACGCGGAAGCAAGATAATGTAATGAGCACAGCATTTTAACAAGCCCAGGGACTGCACGACCTCTGGCTGTGAAAAAATCTAAATCTCCCCTTATCTCCTGATAAAGAGCTAAGATTGCTGCTGAACTCAAACGATAGCGACTTACAATCTCCTCCTCACTCATCCCATCTAACAGGGTTCTCTCCCTGTACAGACGCGGACGAGGCACAACTTGTCTCCTCTGTCTTCTCCTCTGATCTCCTGTCCCTCTCCCTGTCCCTCGGCCTGTCCCTCTCTCTGTCCCTGTCGTATCCGCGTGACTGTCCCTGTCACTGTCCCTCGGTGTGTCCCTCCCTTGCCCTATATGATTGTCTTCATCATCAAGCATGTCATAGAAAAGAATGTTCCTCCGTCTCCTAAACAATCTCAACATTTTGAAATGAGTAGCTGTGAATGAGCAGGTAATGGGCGTCCTTTAAATAGGTATAATGATGTCAGGTGACATAGTAAAATGCAAGGTTTTACATGAACATAATAAAGTACTTGTGTGGCAAGCTGTGTGCAGTTGTTGTGTGTATTCTGCAGGGAATGATGATATTTGCCAATGATGTGACGTGATGCTTTGTAGAAACATTGCTTGCAAATAAATAGTTGCATGTGCAATGCATGTAAAACTTGTGAACGCAAGAGTCAGTCATGTAATGAGACAAAAAGGCTGAGATTGATGTGGGAAAAGTTTTGTGTAACATGTGTAATTAGCCATGTTATTGTGACATGTTGCCAACAATGAATAGTCGTGTGCATATGCATGCATTTGTGTAATGAGGATAGTTGCTATAGAATGAGTTTACAAGGTGTCCCAATGATGAATTACTGTACATGTGCGTATAAGTTAGGTTGAAGTGCTTGTAATGCAACGGTTATAATGTAAATATGCAATGTGATTGCGCGTCCAATAAGTGACGTCATGAAAATAGGGAGGACCAAACGTAGATGTAAACATGAGAATTTAGATGTACATGAACGTTTAAAGATGCGTGACACATTACAAGCATTGTGTAATGTAAAGGAACATGAATATACGGTGTATGTGTGACATGTGTGACATGTGTAACATCATGTAAACAATTGTCGATCAATGCAGTAAAATGTGTGCTATGATGTGAGGTTCTCCTTTAAGAGTTGAGTATAGTATTTTCCCTTGCCACATCATCACATGATGAGTAATGTGACCCGCAAATGCTGCAAACATGTAAAAGTATAATGACACAATGCAGGGAATGCCCCCCACACTGTAATGCAAATGACGTTTGTATTGTGAGCAATGAAACGTAAACAGTACTATACTGTTATACGTCCCCGCTCCATTGACTCCATTGATGTACAGAAGATTTTTTTTTTCTAAGTGCCGTTCCGGCAGCCTTAGCGATCGTTCTCCCGTCCAAACTGCCAACTTTAGTTGGCGGGAGAAATCGGCCATAACATCTCAATTTCGTAGTGCCGATCAGCCCCGATAAGCTGATTTTTTTTGTTGAATCCAGCCGATTTAAAAAAGTGGCGATCAGTGGCGAAAACAGGCTTATCGGCAGCCGACTGGCCATAACAAAATAATCGGCTCCGAAACCTGGCGAAATCAAGCACTTATCGGCGCTTACTGAATCTCAAACCCAATTTTGGCTATAAAATGGTGATAATTCCCTTATCAACGCTTACTGCATGAGGCCCTAAATCTGCCTGAATCTGCCAGCCTTGGGATTACTTCCACCACACACAGACGAGCGTCACATTCAGTGACTGACGTCACGCCCTGATTCCAACGTCATTTCCGGGGACAAGGAGGAGAGGAGAAAACACTAGCCAGCCGCAGCAGTTGAAAGCAGCAAGCGCCAGGACAAAAGGGGTCTACTGAGGATTCCACCCAGGGGACCACTACCCCCACCCAGCAGCTTAGCAGCGTGGTAAGGATCGACAAGCCAGCCCCCCACCCCCCGTTCACCCTTCTACCCCTGATGGAGAAGATTTATTGACTGTGTGGGATAGGAAAATTCTGCTATTGGCACATCTGCAGCAGCCATATCAATCAGGCAAAGTCTTAGTTTTTATTTCTTGTACAAACGTTTTTATCACTATATTCTTTTCTTGTATATGTATTAACATTGCCATTTTTCATATATAAAGGCACATTCATTCATTAATTTTCTGTGCCTCTCTATATTTTTGTTCTTTGAGGTTTCGGTTTGTAAAGGATTGGTTATCCTGACTTGAGAAGCTGCAACTTTTCCATCGAATTAGGCATTTGGCCAACAACACTAAGACTGTTTTCATTAACACTTTAGATATAATTTTTTTGTTGTTTGGACCAAAACATACTGTACATATGGCTCCTCATTGGTTCATGTCATAAGACTATATTGTTGTTGTTTTTTATATATATTTATTTCACGTTCATACATTGTTATTGCTTTAGGCTGACTATTGCATTTTGGGCTATCTATAGCCACTCTTCACTGTGCAGCCAGGTGAGATCCCCATTCCAGGCTTACTCTCATTTAGCTCTCCCACACTTCTTTTTTCACCACTAGATTCATTGACATTTGCCATTTTTTATATTTTTGAATTATCTTTGTAGTTGGTTCATTAGCGCACCCATTTTTTGTTTGCATTAGCTTGTTACATCCACTGGAATCCATCCCCACAGTCGCTCCCCTTGACAATATCAGACCCCTCACAGCATTAATCCTCCATCACCGGGGAAAGCTGCAGTCGTGTGTCCGCTGCACCGGTGCCAAAAAAAAACAAAAACAAAGCTATACTACAAACTGAAACATATTGACCGCGGTATTGCTTTATTATGAATTCATAGGTAGCCATTCAATGACCAGCTTAGTAAATGAGCATTTGTATATACATACTATTCTTAATAAATAAGTGCGCAGTAATTGTGTGTTTCTCTTATAGAAAAACATATTTAGCTTAGTTCATTGTTGGGTATACATTACTTTACAAACTCTGTCAAAATGTTTATTTAATCCTCTTTCTTTCTAAATCATGTCTATCTCCTATATCTTGGGAGTCTTCCTTCAGATAAAAGACAGTGGCTAAAACTAAACCAAAAGAGGGTTTCAGGTACCCTGCGATTTGACTTGTTTGTTAAACAATAGTTTAGTGGAGTATACTACTTGGCATCTAGTAACAATGTATGTTTCTGATAACTTTGAGAGACGTGGGAAGCTTTTTAAGTACATTTTTTATCCAGTTCTACATTTGTTTACCATCATGATATGGTACAGATCAGTTTCTTAAAAGTCTAATAGCAAATAATGTTTGGTAAACAATGTCTTACACGTTCTTTTTTGCTGTTAGCCAACTTTTTAAGTTTTTCCATAAAATAAGCTGTAACCTATTATTCAATTTTTTTAAAACTGTATTTCTTGCATCAGAACTCAAGCATCCCAGAAACATAAATATGTATCATGTTACAGATGACTGCTGTTATTCTCTCAAAAATGTTAGTTAGTCACTGTCACGGGAGACCAGGTTATTTACACCTTTTTACCGGGATCATACATTGACCAATCGTAATGAAATAAATTGTAGTTTATTCGCATAAATTCGCTTACACACAATGATACACAAAATACAGACAAAAGGACACACTTACTTTGGGACTGGGGTTGAAAACTAGCGTTTCCTAGGTGCAGGGAACTCTATGGGAGAGTTTTACCCTGACTGGGACTTAGCCCGGAATCCCCTGGAACTCAAATCGGCATGAAATTCCACACGCCACCGGTACATACTCTTCTGAGAACTTGGTCTCTCATGACCGCGAGTTACTACAAACTCAAATCGGCATAAAATCCCAGCCGTGTCCACTACGATTGTTTCTGAGAATCTGGGCGCAAAAGTCGGGACTTAGACTCTGGCAGGCAGGCTTTTCTGACTTGAGACATATCCTAGAAATCGAAATCGGTTGCTCTGCTATTCGTGCAGAAGCAACTTTGAAAAGCCCGCTCGCACTCGTACTACCAGATGACTTCAATCTGATTGGCTCACAGATTCTTATAGTATTCTGAGTTTCATTCAAAAAACTGAGCAGCCAATCAACGTGTGGAAAAATTCCCAAGCACCCAATAAGAGCCAAGCCGGCTAGAATAGTCGAGTCAGCGGAAAATCTGATAGCCAAGGTACATGTGCAGGCTTGTCATTTTCTCCCAATGCCACACGCTGGAACATGCTTCACCAAGTCTGCAGAGCAAGTGGCAGCCCAGATGACTGCCTTTGATCTCAGGATCTGATACTCTGCCTTTCCCCGCTGACCAAATGCTATTCTCACCTCTGGCATCCTCTGACTGCTTTGAACTCTGATGTCCAGCAGACTTCAACTCACCAGCAAAGGTTAGCCCGGGCAGCCTGTTTGGACATAGGTTCTGAATGTAAAAACACATTACATTTAATAAAGTACATTTTCGCTACAATCTGAGTCTTGGGGAACGTGACAGAAAAGGAGAAATGTTGTAGTTTTATTTCTATCTGCCTTATTCCTCACACAGTATCTTTTGGACTTAGTCTGGACTCTCAGAGTCCCCCCTCAACCTTATATATGATTGGGGTACCCAAAAACCCTATACTGGTTTGGGTCACTTGGGCACTACAGTAGGTGAGGTATCCCCCTTAACCTAGGTATTCCCTCAGCTTTAGGAATAGATGTTTTAGCCCTGTGCCCCATTCTCCTTTCTGGGCTGTGCTGAAGCAGGGTAACCTAGTGGCGAGTCACGCTTACGTTTTCAAAGGAAGATATTGCCAGGATAATGTGCCTTCATGTAAACGGGAAACAGTAATGATTCCCGGGTACATTTATGGGGGAACCGACAACTCCAGACCCAAACCTCCTAGGCACATTCTGTAAATGGTTCCTCCGCAAACTCCGCCTTGAAACTCATAACCTAGCAATCCCTGCTTGCTGGCATAACTGGAAAGGGGAAAGCACAGAAAATACTTTTAATGCATACAATACATTGAAATTATACAATGTTACTGGGCCTAAGAGCTAACACTCTTGGACCCTTATACACGGATCAGGGGTAACCAAAACAGACTTAACCTTAATTTGAGAGCCTGGTTACCCCCCTACTGCCAGAGTCACTAACTCTTGATGGAAGTTTCATATTCCAGTGTAAATTTTAATAATGTTTCTTATAGGTGAAGAAATAGTAAGCCTTGGCTGAGTTCACACACTTCCCAACACTTTCATACACACAGAGCATTCACACACATCTACTTTTAGTACCTTGAACAGTCACCACAGCGTAACTACTAATTAATGATAGATTCAGCTACTAAAAGCTCAGTTACTGTAGCTGTGGTTTTTGGTTTCCTGTTTTCATGCCTTGATTCTCCTTGCTATAGTTTTGGTAAATGTATTACTTTATCAGGTTATTCATCTATGTGGAGAGATCCAAAAAAGGGAATTTGTTTTATTCACCGATAATTTCATTAATTTCTCCTGGTCCTTCCATTGCAGTGCATAGCACTAGTCATTACGCTCCTCCAAACTGGAGGTAGGACACAGATAATTTGACATATTGAGACTGAAATAAGCTCCTCCTTCACCTGTCTCTGGTCAGTTGTACATCTAGCCAAGATTGTACCTTCATAACAAAACAAAAAGGATATAAAAAAGAGAACGTAGGAAACTATCATACAAAATGTACTGCAAAACATACATTTGAACCCAGGAATGGAAACTAGACATGCATTGACATGGAGGGACCAAAAGAAATTGCATCATTAAGAAGTTAAAAATATATATTTTTTTCTCTCCTGTCCCTCCATGTAAGCACATGACATTAGGAAATGATCCAGAGCAGTCCCTTCAAATATAGGGAGGGCAAATTATAATGAAATAGCTGCCTGGAGTACTTTTCTCCCAGAAGCATCTTCTTCCAGCTTCAAGTTTTTTTTGTGGAGCGGAATGAGACATTTCGTCATGGCTCTTCCACCACAACCAACTCCCCACTGGCGTTTAGCTGCAAGGGGACCCACCACCCTAGTTTTAGGGTAGGTGGTTTGTTTTAAGATAGAAGGTTAACTTTAGGGATTTTAGTGGTTAGGGTAGGGGGTTAACTTAAAGGGTTTCAGTGGTTATAGTAGGGTTAACTCTAGGGGTTTTAGCAGTTAGAGTAATGGCTTAGGGTAGGGGGTAACTTTAGTATTAGGGGTTAACATTAGGGGTTTTTAGTGTAAGAGCTTAAGTGAGGGATTTACCTTAGCAGTGAAGCAGCTGGGGGCTGAGTGTCCAAGCGTTGAGGTGAGCAGTGGCTAAACACCAGCTGCGACCATATGTCCTAGACCGGAAACCATGTAATAGAAAAAATTGTGAGATTAAAAACAGGTACATGGAAAAACTGGCTCTCACTAGAGATGGACAAATCTGTCAAAATCCGATTCACTCATTTTTGACACTGCTTTTACCAAAATCTGATCCGTATACGGATAGTAGAGTGCCACATACTCTATATATCCTCAAACAATGAGGAGCACACCTAAGATACTGTACATGATAATGGGATATGCAATGTATTTTTAAATGACTCACAACCCACCCCTCCTAAAAGATGTGCATAAGCCTAAACTGATAAGCCAGGTCCCAAGGCACCTTGTGAGGAATGGGGTACTACTGTCAGGCACAACCTGATCAGAACCCAAAACCTCTGCTATTCAGGGTAGCAGCTCTAGCAGCAAATCATACTTATTTATGCTCCTCTGGATTATAAACAGTTATGCAATGTACAAATTGGCGCTATTGAAGATGTCAAACACATGTATCCAAGTCTTGGAGGTGCTCTGTAGTACAGGAGACGTACTATGAATTCCCAGAAAGGAATTCAACATTTCTTGTACACACATGAAGAAGGGTCCATGGATTGGACCTGAAATGTTGTACTCTCTGACAGTTCACCAATAAAATACAAGATTTGTAAGTAGAGGGCTATGAAGTTTTTTTGACTATTGATGTCTATTTGAATTCTGCATAAGGGGACTTGAGCATTGTTGCTGCAGGACTCCTGCAAATGCCTGATGGTAGAAATATTCTTTGCATGGACTTGCTTAGGAACTCTAAAAAATATCCTACCTTCATTAGTGGGTACCATAGTTGACTGGATCCACTTCTCATTAAACTACCTTTAGCAGCCCTCAAATGCTTAGGGATTAAGGGAAGACATCCTCCTGATCTCCGTAAGATGTGCCTTTAAATGAGGTGTGTCATGGAACAGACCTCCATCTACCTTTCCGAGAATATCTGGTGGAAGAAATTAAAGGTTGCTTCTGGTTTCTGAAAGATGTAAAACATATTAGGCATCAACACTGCAGTAGACAGGAACTTTTTCCATCAGTTAATCTGGGAATGATTGCTTCTAATTCAGAAGCAAAGATGGTATGTAGATCAACTAATTCTTAGATGACTCCTGTGCAGGCCAGGGCTTTAGCCATAGAGCCCAATCAGTTGTAACAAACTGTGCCAATAAAGTTGCCTGTAAAATTATTGCATCAAAAGATGTCACCTATAAAATAAAGCGAATCATAAAAGTCCCTTAGGATCTTTTGAAAGATCAAATTCTAACAATTTGGGAATGTTTGGACAACCAGATCTTCATCTTTCTGGCCAAACAGATTGAGGTGACCACTGGTCTACAGTATAAATAACTCCTATAATGGAAGAGATCCTTTTTTGTAATTATTCTATGCTCTTACACATATGATACCTACTGTAAATGAAGATGCATCTTCTCCGGAATCTACCTACTCTGGGCAGGTTCTTCCACTCTTTCTTGTCTTCAGATTTAAATAGGTATCGTCTATGGAACTTGCTTGTGGTCGCACTCTTCCTATGCAGGTATTTTCAATCACACTAAAGGGGCTTATTCAATGTGATCCGAAGCGGTAGATCTGCCCATTTCAAACTGAACTTCCCTTTGAAGTCCAAGGGGGAATTTCACTCGAAAATTGCCCGATTGGCTGCTTCGGATCATATAGAAATAGCCCCTAAATCTTTTATTATATTATGAACCAGGAAAATCTTGGATTGGATGTTCTTCTTTGGTACATAAAAGATTTTATCTTAAGCAGTTATAAAAATACTCGCCATAAATGTAAATCGCCATCTTTGACAGCGTTGCTATCACAGTATGTAGAAAGGCCCGAATACCAGTGATAGCAATATTTGCAAAAATGACGAGTAGCCGGGGATGAGATGATCTGCCCTCTGAAAAGGGCTTACCTGGCGAGTTGATTCTGCTGCAGAGAGAGCCGCCTCTCCCTGCACCAATCTTGCCGAAATGAAATGTATTTAATTTAAATTCTATTACTAGTGTACGGGACCCCCTGCTTCCCAAGATACAGGCCCCATTATGGGGTGCCGGTATCTCATATGCATTGAAATGTCCCGGTCACGTGACGCGAGATATTTACATGCATAGGAGATACCGGCACCCTATAACGGGGCCTGTATCTCAGGAAGCAGGGGTCCCCGGACCTCAAATCAACAAGGTTCTGCTCCGGAGACCCCCTGCTCATCTACACTAGTAAGAAATTTACATTTAAATATGTAGTAAAAACCAATACACAACCCACCCCCGGTGCCCCCACATAAAACCATTATTTATTTTTTTAAACACAGGATTAATACCACAGGCCAGCAAGGGTCCCCGGGTGGTTCCTATGGGTATCCACAGGCCCCACAAGGCACCCTGAGGGTTCCCACAGGTGTCTGGGAGCCCTCCGATGGTCCCTGCAAGGCTCCGTGGACCTCCAGGAACATTCAGACCTTTGACTAAGTATCCAAAAAAAGATATGTGATATGATTCATAATTTTCAGTGGCTTATTCAGACATCGATAACTATTATATGTCTCCAGTCATCCTTTGATGAAGATTAGAGAGCAACATTATAGGTATCAACATCAATGTAAATATCATTGACAAGTATATAGTGTTTAAAAGCTGTGTGAACAGCGATGCATCAGATTAAATGGGCTCCATGTGAATGGATATTCCAGGCAAAAGGTTACACATTGTGTGCTCATTTGCATGTCATTTTCCAGAATTCCTTGCTGCAGTGGGAACACTGTAAGCTAGGTGCTAATGGTTGAAATGCAGGGTTGCAAACCTGTCTAAGACATGTGAATGTTCTCACAAGTGATATTCTTTATTGGCTATATGCTAACGGTTTTCTGTCACCTTTTTTACCCACCATAACTTAAAAAAAAAACAAAACTGTATATATATATATATATATATATATATATATATATATATATATATATATACATGTAGAGGTATCAGTACCGTGTTAGCCGAGCTTCAATAATCAAAAAATAAATAGATGATACCGTTCTGTGTGCTAACGAAATGCTTTTATTTGTGCGAGCTTTCGAGATACACTGATCTCTTCTTCCGGTGATGTTACAATGAATGAAGCAAGCAAAAGCTATACTATAAACAGTGTCTATTGGAATGTTATCTGTGCTGGTCCTTCCCCCGGTGTGGATGTGTTTTATGGCTGGAGGTGTCAAAAGGTTCCTGAAAGCAAGTGATGAAAGAGTGTGTATGTGTATCAGTGTGAATCAGCGACAGGGTACCTTTGGTGGTCACATATAACCCACACCTAGGAGCCCTACGCAAGATCGCCAGGAAACTACAACCCATCCTCCAGGAAAATACAAGACTGCAACAGGTCTTCCCTGAAGCACCCTTATTATCATACAGACAACCCCATAATCTCAAGAATATTATGGTGAGGAGTAAAGTATTCAACAGTACAACTGAATGCGGGACAAAACCATGCCAGTACCCAAGATGCAAAACCTGCGCAATGCTCTACACACAACGAACACAATACAAATACCACACAGGAATCGTGAATACAAAATCAGAGGAAGGTTCACCTGTTCCTCCAGCAATGTCGTGTACCTCATCATGTGCATGAAATGCCCAGGGGGCTGCTACTACATAGGTGAGACAGGGCAGGGGCTAAACAAGAGAATGAACCTGCACCACCACAGCATCACACGCGGAACAAGAGACAGTCCTGTTGGCGAACATTTCTCTGACTCTGGCCATAAGATGAACGATCTGAGGGTTGCCATACTCAAAGGTAATCTTAAAACACCGAAAGAGAGACGGTTGCATGAATACAAATTTATGCAACTGTTCGGGACACTTAGCAGTGGCCTAAACAGAGATCGAAATTTTATGAGTCATTACTGACACAAGTGAACTCTCTTCCCATGAGCGCTATAGGCCATGTCTGTACAAACTGTGCTATATGTATGCACACACAGCTGTCTCTCACACATACTTATACTCCTTGTTTTTCCATCCCAATACACCAATAGGGACCACATAGTATCCACACACACTTTTAGTTATGCTACTAACTCTCACATTTCCACACCCACTCACACCATTTATATCCGCTCCCACTCCACACACACTTTTTGTAAAGCACTGTATATACTGTGGGCTCTCCATTCATGTTAATTCACACTGATACACATACACACTCTTTCATCACTTGCTTTCAGGAACCTTTTGACACCTCCAGCCATAAAACACATCCACACCGGGGGAAGGACCAGCACAGATAACATTCCAATAGACACTGTTTATAGTATAGCTTTTGCTTGCTTCATTCATTGTAACATCGCCGGAAGAAGAGATCAGTGTATCTCGAAAGCTCGCACAAATAAAAGCATTTCGTTAGCCACAGAACGGTATCATCTATTTATTTTTTGATTATATATATATATATATATATATATACACACAGTTTTTTTATTTATTTTAAAAGTGACCAAAACCCTCCATAGTAAACCATATAGCAAATGGAAATATTACTGTATGCTCATTTGCATGTCTTACACAGGTTTGCAGCCCTGCCTTTCACCATTATCACCCAGCTTACAGTGCTTACACTGCAGCAAGTGATTCTGGGAAGTGACGTGCAAATGAAAACAGTGCCACCTTTTGCTTCAAAACCATATACCATGGTCCCCTAAAGCTTATGCTTGCTGCATTTCACAGCTTTTGAGCACAGCCTGGGTTAATATACATAGCCAGTAAACCCACCCACAGACAGCTGTTTTGACATTAATGGGTCTCATCGGTATGAGTTTGGTTATACTGACTTGCAAAATGAAGCTTTGGATAGGTTTCACCATACTTTAAGTTATGGTGGGTAAAAAAAGTCACAAAAACCCTCCACAGTAAAGCAAAAGGTGGTTTTGAAGCAAAATGTGGCACTGTGTGCTCATGTGCATGTCACTTCCCAGAATCCCTTGCCGCAAGGAAGCACTGTAAGCTGGGTGAAAATGGTGAAAGGCAGAGCTGCAAACCTAAGACATGCAAATGAGCATACAGTAATATTTAAATTTGCTATATGATTTACTGTGGAGGGTTTTTGTCACTTTTTTACCCACCATAACTTAACTAAGTTTTGTGAAACCTATCCAAAGCTTCATTTTGCAAAGCCAGTATAACACTGATGAGACCCATTAAGGTTGAAACAGTCTGTTTGTGGGTGGGTTTTCTGACTATACATCTTAACCCAGGCTGTGCTCCAAAGCTGTGAAACGCAGCAAGCATAAGCTTTAGGGGACCATGGTTTTGAAGCAAAAGGTGGCACTGTGTGCTCATTTGCATGTCACTTCCCAGAATTTCTTGCTGCAATGGAAGCACTGTAAGATGGGTGATAATGGTGAAAGGCAGGGCTGCAAACCTGTCTAAGACATGCAAATGAGTATACAGTAATATTTCCATTTTATAGGGAGATGCACTATGTGTACTCAGATGGATTGCAAGAAGGCATTCTCACCCTCTACCTCAGTCAGCTCTCTGATTAAGGTGAAAGGGTTTGTCAATTGCCTCACTCCATATGTCGTGTGCTTGCTAACTTGTGGTTGCGGCCTACACTATGTGGGCCGGACCACATGGCCGTTAAGTATGCGATTTATGGAACACAGGAGGAATATCATCAATGGCATGACCAACTACTGTGTTTCTAGGCATTTTCTTTTAGTGCACAATAAAAAAACAGATAGCCTTAAAATCATGGGGTTGGAGGTTATTCCTCCATCAGTTTTGCCAGGTGAGCGGTTCAAAGCTCCTTTCAGGGAAAGAGCGCTATTGGATCTTTCGGTAAATTGTTTGGTGCCCTTTGGCCTCAATGAACATTTGGATATCAGTACCATTGTTTAGTTAGGCTATAGTCTCTCCTGATTCATTATACTGTTAGCCAGTGAGACAATTATCCCACCTTAGGCAGTATATATATATATTTTAATTGTTTAGTTAGTCACTTGTTTTTCAAAGTCTCTAGCTACTCTCAGCATTGTTTTGTTTTATTTCACAGAACTAATGTTTAATATGTTTTTTTTATTATTATCTTTGCAATATGTTTTTATTGCAATACTAATTTTTTACATAGTATATCGTGTTAAAACCCATTGCCTTTTTTTAGTATTTATATTTTTATTGTAGCCACTGTATCATGTGGTTAGTTATTTTAACTAGTGTTAACATTTGTTGTCCTGTATAGAATTTATTTTGCCAATTGAGTCTGTCAGCCAATCAGGCCCTGTGTGTTTTTTCTATAAAACATGTGAGCCTATGATTTGTCAGCACCCTTGAGAAAGTCAGCTATTGCTGACGAAACGCTTTGGGTGATCACGCTACCACAAGGTGCTGTGTTGGTGTTCCAAGGGGACTTTCTCTGCTCTTATGCTGCTGCTGTTTGCTGTGTTTAAAATCTTTTGGCCCAAAACGGGGGCTGGTGGAAGGCTGCGTATACTCTTTTCATCTCCTGGAATAATTCGGAAGTTGGAGCCAGTGTCAGGTGACACTTACACATGCTGACTATCCCCACCAGGCAGAGTGTTTGACGGGGGTTCTCACGCTACCCCACGCGGTCCACGGATGGTCTTCCAGCCTCAGCAGTGGTATTGTACAATCTAGAGCAAAGAAACCCTTATGTGATCTCAATCTTCCTGTAAGTGGGCATTACAATTTTTACCCTTTATTAAATTCCTATTTTTGGTAATGCACTAGGTTTGTGCGCTGTTGTCTTTTTTTCTTGTATGTGTATATGAGAACAAACTCCATATCATATTCTGGACAATATTTAATATTTGAATGCTGTCCTGAACATATGATTTTAGTTTTTTCACTGGATTTTTTAAGAATGTGTCGATAAAACCTGAAAGGTTCGCAGTCAAAGACTTAATTCCAGAGACTATTGGACATCCGGGGGGGTTGGTGGCATCCTTATGAAGTTTTGGTAGATAGTAAAATATTGGAATCCTAGGGGATTCTACATTTAGGTATTCCCATTCAGATTTGTCAAGGATTCCATCTCTGTATCCTTCATTCAATAATTCCAACAATTCTCTTTTAAATTGTTCGGTAGGGTTATTTGATAGTATATGTTACCGTATCTCACAACAATCTGTGGGATTCCCTATCGTAATCACTTCTGTTCAGGATAGCCACCCCCCCCTTGTCTGCTGGTTTTATGACAATATCGTCTCTTTCTGAGAGTTCACTCACTGCATTCAACTCTCTTGTAGTCAAGATTTTTATGGTTCTAGTTTTCTTGTCCCTTCCAAGTTTCTCGATATCCTCTTGTACCAGTTTGGTGAAGGTATCTATGTGCCCTCCCTTCAAATAACTAGGGTAGAAAATTGAACTCTTCTTGCATGCTGTATGTACAAATCTTTCACATGTGGTTATATTGTTATTTGTTACCTCGTGTAATGTTTTGCTTTAGAAAATACTTTTTCAAAGTTAAATTCCGGGCAAATTTGCTAATGTCGATGTAAGTGTTGAAAGTGTTGATCTTATTGGTTGGAGCGAAGGCTAAACCCTTCTGTAATATACTTGTTTATACTTTAGTTTAGTTTTTTTTTGTTTTGTTTTGTTTTTTTGTATATGAAAGTTAATAAAATTTTATCATGTTTATTTAGAATTATGTTTTTAAATAGAGCTTATTTTTTTTGGACCACAGAGCTAGTTGTGCCTGTGTAGAGGCGAACCTGTGGGTTAAATTATTGTGTAGATGTGCTTAAATTGTGCTTAACTTGAATGCCACGTTGTAAGTAATTAAGTAATTAAGTGATATCATATAAATATATGACACCCACATTAGACGTCATACTGCTCCTGACGAAGCTGTGTTCAACAGCGAAACGCGTAGAGCTAAATCATTTGCTGCAGCTGCCTTCACGAGAAGACGCCGGACGCTTGAACTCTCCCACAGACTTTCTCACAGCGCGTCACAATCCATTTTCACCGGATGCGGTGAGCCGCGAGAGTGAAGTGACGTCAGACGCCACCGCCGGTGGCGCGGCTGGAAACAGAGGAGGATTGGGAGAAAACACTGCCACGAACATGAGCATCTTGTTACCAAAGATACCTTTATATGTACATATTGTTTGTACCAATTGTGAGTACATCTCTTATCACTTAGTCATATAAAAGCCACTGGTTTTGCAACCTGCACCATTGGGCGTTTCTGTTTCTCTATTGCATACTACCACATGGGGAATTGAGTATCATCATCTCTGGAACAGCTTATCTGCAGGAGAAACGATTGGGGAAAATACTTACCTAAAAAGAATATCAACCATCTTCATATCTCCTGACTAAGTCAGACAAAAGCTTTAAATACCAATTGCTGTTGTAAGTAGAATAGCCTCAAGAGCCAAGACTTGCATCTAGTCCACACTGAATTAACATACTGCACAATTATTGTTTTTTATGTTTTTTATTCACATGATGTGTTTCTGATTGGATCGCTCCCTTTCCACCCCAAACCAAGACTGCATTCGTGGGAAATCTTAGTACATTTCCTGGAGAGGTTGAGAAGTATCTTGTTGGGTAACATCTAATGTTTATTTCTGTTGTATTTATATATCACTGTTGATTTCAAAGGAAACTGTGGCGCCCGTGCAAATCATTTAAGTACATTTTTCTTTAGTTAAGACAACCTCGCTCAAATTAAAAATTCCCTTAGTGGAAGTCTCTACATTGTTTGTTTTTTCACGGGTTTTTGTCCCTCCTCTCTTTCCTCTCTTTGTGGACTTTCTATCTTCCTTTTCTGTGGGGTATTTGATATGTTCTCCTCCCTCACTTGTGACTGGGTTTTTGTTGTCTCTCCTGGATTTTCTCTCTGTTGTTTCCTCTCTAAAAAAAGAAGAGGAGGAGGTTGATGTGGATGGTTTTACCTCATCCTCAAACAACTCTTCTCTCTCTCTGTCCCTAGGATAATATTCTTGTTTTGTATTCTGTTTGCCATGATATCCTTTCCAGCTATTTTTTCTACCCCTGAAATCACCTGATCCACGTCTGTCCCTATCCTGGTGATATTTATTCTTATTCCAGTATCTATTCTCTTTGGGGTAGTGTGTGTTGGACCTTGGACCCATATATTTATTCTCATTAACATTCTGATGTCCTTGTTGTACATCAAGCATGTCAAACTCAAATGCTAATAAGGGCCAAATAAATAAGGTTTAAGTCTAGGTGGGCCGCAAAAAAAAAACTTAAATTTTCATAGAAACGTAGGTTTATTTCGAAAAGTACTGTGTGTGTGTGTGTGTGTGTTGACCTCACTAACCGAACCCAAAAAAAAGCCAGACGTTAATGACTTCTGAACCAATTAACCAGTGTCAGGATGCCCCCTCTTAACAATTTCCAAAGCAGCAATCCCACCTGGGATCTTACCTGATCCGCAGTCCCTCAAGGTACTTTACTGGAGGGGAGGTGTTCCCTACCTGTCATCCGATGTCTCCCGTGTGAAACTTGAGTCAGATCTGGAAGAAAGCAGAATAGGTTATTTCGGTGTAGGTATAGTGCAGTTAAGATAAAACAGAGAGAGTGGGTGAGGGTGACAGACAGAGGGTGGGAGAGAGAGAGAGAGAGAGAGAGAGAGAGAGAGAGAGAGAGAGAGAGAGAGAGAGAGAGTGTGGGGGAGAGAGAGAGGGGGTGGGGGAGAGTGAGAGAGAGGGTGGGAGAGTGAGAGAGAGGGTGGGAGAGTGAGAGAGAGGGTGGGAGAGTGAGAGAAAGGGTGGGAGAGTGAGAGAGAGGGTGGGAGAGTGAGAGAGGGTGGGAGAGTGAGAGAGGATGGGAGAGAGAGAGAGGGTGGGAGAGAGAGAGAGGGTGGGAGAGAGAGAGAGAGAGAGAGAGAGAGAGAGAGAGAGAGGGAGATAGAGAGAGGGTGGGAGAGAGAGAGGGTGGGAGAGAGAGAGGTGGGAGAGAGAGAGGGTGGGAGAGAGAGAGGGTGGGAGAGAGAGAGAGAGAGAGAGAGGGTGGGAGAGAGAGCGAGCGAGAGAGAGAGAGAGAGAGAGAGAGAGAGAGAGAGAGGATGGGAGAAAGAGAGAGAGAGAGAGGGTGGGAGAGAGAGAGGGTGGGAGAGAGAGAGAGGGTGGGAGAGAGAGAGAGGGTGGGAGAGAGAGAGGGTGGGAGAGAGAGAGGGTGGGAGAGAGAGAGGGTGGGAGAGAGAGAGAGAGAGGGTGGGAGAGAGAGAGAGAGAGAGAGGATGGGAGAGAGAGAGAGGGTGGGAGAGAGAGAGGGTGGGAGAGAGAGAGAGGGTGGGAGAGAGAGAGAGGGTGGGAGAGAGAGAGAGAGGGTGGGAGAGAGAGAGAGGGTGGGAGAGAGAGAGAGGGTGGAAGAGAGGGAGAGAGTGGGAGGGAGAGAGGGCGGGGGAGAGAGAGAGGGTGGGGGAGAGAGAGAGGATGGTTGACTGACTCACTGGGCCTGTTGGCGGCCCTGTCCTCATTCTCTCTCTACTTCCCCCCCATTTTCTCTCACCCTCTCCCATTGTCTCCCCCTATTCTCTCTCCCTTCCCTCCCCACCCCCATTCGCTCAATCCCCTCTATTCTCTGTCTCCCCACCCATCTACCTTCTCCCCCCCCATTCGCTCAATCCCCTTTTCTCTCTCACTCCCCCCTCTCTTCTCTCCCCCCCCCATTCTCTCTCTGTCCTGCACAGACATACACAGCCACTGACCTACAGACACACACAGACAGACCAACAAAGACACTGACCACACACAGACACCCACACAGTCTCTGCTGGCCTACACACACACACACACACACACACACACACACACACACACACACACACACACACACACACACACACACACACACACACACACACACACACACACACAAACACACACACACACACACACACACACACACACACACACACACACACACACACACACACACACACACACACACACACACTGATACACACTCCCCCCCCCACACACACACTCTCTCCCCCCCAAACGCACACTCTCTCCCCCCCACACACTTTCCCCCCCCACATACACACACTCCCCCACCCCCACATACACACACTCCCCCCCCACATACACACACTCCCCCCCCACATGCACACACTCCCCCCCCACATACACACACTCCCCCCCCCACATACACACACTCCCCCCCACATACACACACTCCCCCCCACATACATACACTCCCCCCCCCACATACACACACTCCCCCCCATACACACACACTCCCCCCCATAAACACACACACACACTCCCCCCCATACACACACACACTCCCCCCCATACACACACACTCCCTCCCCCCACACACACACTCCCCCTCACACATACACACACACTCCCTCCCCCCCCACACACACTCCCCTCCACACCCCACACACACTCCCCCCCACACACACACAAAGTGGAGAACAGCGACGGACGGACGGATGGATGGGGGGGGGGCGGGGGACAGAAGAAAGGCCTGCTTTTTGAGCCTCGCGATCGCGCACCACCACTGCCCGCCCCCACGCCCATCTTCTGCAACATGCGGACCGGGGGCAAAGGGAGCGCCAAGGGTGCAAGGGGGGGGGGCGCAGAAAGGGGGTGAGCGGCAAGGGGGGTGAGCGCCAAAGGGGGTGAGCGGCAAGGGGGGTCAGCGCCAAAGGGGGTCAGCGGCAAGGGGGGTCAGCGCCAAATGGGGTCAGCGGCAAGGGGGGTTAGCGGCAAGGGGGGTCAGCGGCAAGGGGGGTTAGCGGCAAGGGGGGTTAGCGCCAAAGGGGGTTAGCAGCAAGGGGGGGTTAGCGGCAAGGGGGGTCAGCGCCAAAGGGGGGTTAGCGGCAAGGGGGGTCAGCAGCAAGGGGGGTCAGCGGCATGGGGGGTCAGTGGCAAGGGGGGTGAGCACCTCTACCCCGGGTCCCTGTGGCTGCCCGCCCGGCGGGGGACATCGCGCAGCAGGCAGAGGAGCGGGAAGGCAGAGACACACTCACCTTGTGCTCTGCACAAAGCGGAAGCCCCGCCCCCGGCTTCCTCTGATCTGCCTGCGACCAATCCCCTGCATCCCGGCCGGCATTCTAAGTCCCGCCTCCTTCTTTCAAACCCATGCGGCCCTTCATCCAATCACCTGGCAGCATTCACTCACACAGAGAATACTTACCAGCTGCCGCATCCTCTTCACCACCGCCGTAACCGGGACACATTGGGTGGGCCGCACAGATACTCGTTGTGGGCCGCCCGCGGGCCGTGAGTTTGACATGCTTGTTGTACATCATTTGGATTAGACCCTTTTAATTCTTGTTTGATCTCTTGTTGGTTTTTTTTCCATGATCTATAACAATAGTTTGTATAATCCTCCTTATCCCTTCTAAACTTCCTTTGTTTAGATAATTTTGTATCTTTTTCAATTTTGTCTGTTCTTTGTTTAACTTTTTTTTCAATATCTCTGTGTTTCTCAGTTTTTTCCAAACTATTTAATTTACTTTCTATGGTCTCAATATCTATCTCAACTGAAGCCAAACTTTTCTTTCTTTGTTGAATTAGTAGTTTCATCAGTTCAATTGATGCCCTATCTAGAATACTGTTCCATTCTTTCATGAATTTAACATCATCCTGGTCTGAGGTAGGATCTTTAAATATCCTTAATCCTCTTGGGATCCTATCTACCGCAATATATTGTTCTAATGTGATTACTTCCCAATAAGCTTTAGTATCTTTGACCATTAACCTTTCCAGTTTAAGGAATAGTGAATCTAAATCCTCCTCATCTCCTGTAACGCTATGCAACCTTATATCATCTGAGAATATATCTTCCACATTTAAGCCTCTATGTTTCCTCATATAAAATATGGAATCATGTTCCATTGCCGTGGCCATTAGTAAACTCTGTTAAAAAATGCTGCTAGATGTGTAGTGGACAGGGAATATACAAACAAGAAACAAACAGCGCAAATATTTAACAATATGTTAGCGTGGTAGAAATTATATAAACCACACTTCTAGCCAATCCAATCAATATATATAAAAAAGAGAGGTATATACCCTTACAATCTACTAACCCTACAGACTACAGCCAATTTAGGTCTGCGGCTCCACAATCGCCGCCTTGAGTGTATAAAGAAGAATGACCTAGGCGATACAAAAATACATATACGTGTGCAGCGCTGATTGTGGAAGGAGGCAGACGCCACAGGTCGGAAAAGATCTACCCCGGCCTGGACAGGAGAACCCAGGACAGACGCCAGACACGACAGCTGCTATATATAAGAGGGGATACTCTTTAATCTATCCAACACCTGATACCTTCTTGCCTCTGGTAAGCAGGTACCCCCACCCGAGTTGGAGTGTCCTGATCGAACTCTATTTTTATATATATGTATTTTTGTATTTTTATATATGATATGTCATAATTAAATGTGTTGTAATATTAATTGTCACCTGTTTATCTCAGCGTTTGTCTAGTGTTAGTTATGTGTTGCATGTTGTGCGTTGCAGTATTATGCTATGATTTTTGATTTTTGATTTTTCATGTATCCTTCCATCACGTTGGAGCAACTTTATGGACGGACCATCACCGTTATACTGGTTGTATAGAATTATTTATTTTTTGTTTTTCACATACTAGTGCAGAGCGCCATAGATATAACTTCTTTCCAATATCCCTGATGAAGTAGAGTAATCTACGAAACATGTAGGATTGTCTTTTGATATTGTGGACGAGAGCTTGTTTCAGTGCGTCTTCTACGTAACCCTGTGGGTACTGTGTCACTTACTTTGCTACATAGTATACTTGGATGTTTCATGCTGCAACAGATGTGAAAGGCTTCTGACCGGACTGGAGGCTGTGCATGCAGATTTTCCCTCGTGAAGCAAGTCACCTGTATCCAGTAGTGGTAACATGTACCCTAAACATGCCCTGCTTGTTTGAATAACCTTCTTGTACGTGCATTTCTTACACTCTATATTGTCACAATATATTTACATATTTACCCTATAAGAGTTGTGCGCTTTGTTTTCTTCTCTTTTAGAAAATTTCTCGCCTTGAAATTTCTGAAGCCGGCTCGCTGCTATTTCTCCAAGAGCATCTTTTGGTGATTTAGAATTTGCCGCTGCTGTCTTGGCGCTTAGAATTTAAGTGAATCTCGTGTCTGGATTGGCTGAGGGTTTCTTATAGTATTTCAGAGTTCATTCATGAAATACTACAGCCAATCCGAGCTTGGGAAAAATCCTATCAGCCTATCAGAGTGCTGCCAGTCTATCTGAGCTGGGCAAGCTCGGATTCAGAATCTGACAAGGGCATGCACCAACTTGGCACCTCTGCCACTTGTTAGTCAGAACCTGCCCGCGGAGTTAGGCTCCTAAAAGTCTGGGCTAGGCAAATGGTGGTCCGATGACTTACATTAATCCCAGGACGTGAGTACTTGAGGCTAACCCAGCTGTCCAATGGCTTTCACACCTTGGCAACCTCTGAGGCTTTCATGTCGTTACCCGAGCAGACTTAGTGGCACCAAGCTTGGTAGCCCCATGGTCTCTCGGAACCATGGACCTGGATGTCCCCAGCTCATAATACTGGGCATAAGCATATATACCATTAAAACACCCTGTAATAAAATATACTTTTCACATATTTTTTCTAAGTCCTTTGGGTAGAATGAAAAACATGCAGGTTCGTTCTCATGGCTGTTTTCTCTATCTAACTGAAAACCGGACTTAGTTTTCTTAAAAACCCTTGCAACCTCAGATATGGTTGGAGTACCCCCAGAACCTTTATACTGGTTCTGGGTAACTGGGCATTCAAACTGAATGGGACTGCAGGGACCCCTGCTGTGTTAATCCAATGGGCCATTAGGAATCTCACAGAAATGTTGAGGCATTTACTGTGAGATATCCTAGTTTTTATCCAGGCAAGTGATCGGATACTGGTGGCTGCATTTGTATGTGCATCATGAAGTGTAAAAAGTAGAACAAAGATACTGCATACTATTCATATATTACATACTAGCTTAAGTACCCGGCTTTGCATGTTGCAGTACTCTGGAGTACATCTTTCCTATTGCAGACTTGAAAATGGTGACCGTCAATAATGACACCCTTTTTAACCTGATCAAGCCTAGCCTCCCAGACCTGCAGATAGGGACTGGGAAGTGTGAGTCGGCCCTTACAGAGAACTACTATAGGAAGGGACTGTTTGATTTATTTTTTTTCTGACATGAAGCTGTATTGTTTAGAAGCTATGGCTATATAAATGCCACTGTTTATTTCTCCAATCTATGTTTACCTGGTTGTACCTCTACACTTGTGACCTACACCCACTCTCTCTCTTCCTCCCCCTCTCTCTTACACCTCCTCTGACTCTCACACTCACTACCCCTCTTTCACTCACTACTCCTCTCTCACTCTCCCTCTCACTACTCCTCTCTCACTCTCCCTCTCACTCCTCCTCTCTCACTCCCCCTCTCTCACTTTCCCCTCCCTTTCTCTCTTACACCCTTAGCCTTCCCTCTCTTACACGCCCACCTCTCCCCCTTCCTCTTACACCTCCACCCCCACGGCCTATGCTCTCCCCCTAAGGAAAGTCTGGAAAGGCTGCCAGTTCAGTGCGGCAACCAATCACATACCTCCCTGCAAAGCAAATGCCAATCAGTGTCCTCACACAGGGAACCCTTCCAATCAGCAGCCTCGCTGGAACAGGAGTAAAAACAGGAGGGAAAAAAAATCCCCAAATAAATCATAACCCCCAGGTGCACATCCCTAGTCTGAATGCAAAGTTTCAGGTCTCTAGCTTTCATGGTCTTGGAGCATTGGCGCAGACAGACAGACACACAGGCTCTTTTATTATTATTATAGATGTAAGGGAGTCACTCCCGGTTCCCTTGATTTTCCTTTGCCCTCCTGTGACAGTGGGGGAAGGGGACGGCGACTTCTCCCGGTGGGCGCCTCCATCTGGGCCGGCGCCATCAGGGTCCTGATGCTGGCGCATGCACGAAGGGTTGCGCATACGCAGGTAGCCGCGGCAGCCATGTTGTGGGTGGCGCAAGGTTTGCGCAATGCGCAGAGGTTGGCAAGGGTAGTGGCGGCTATTGCGGCTTCACACAGGCGCAGGAGAGATCACGCACGTGGTCCCCATAGGAAAGAGGTCCTGAGTGGACTACATCTTCCAGCAGCCTCTGGGGAATGCCCTATGATCCCTGTCACCTGCAGCCAGCCAGCCACTGAGACTTGCAGATTCTCTGCAGCAGGGGATTTGATACAATGTTGTGTGCAGAGTCAGGAAGCAGACTGTGAAGGATATGAGGCAGTCAGCCTTATGGGACAGAGAGGGAAAGAAGGGGGGCAGAGAGCTGCGAGCTTCTGCCCTAGGCCAGGAATCCCCAGGCTAGAATTGAGGCCCTGACTTCCCACTAGTGAGGGTGGGTGGTCACAGGGACAGGCCCTAGGATAGGGACCTGTCACATTAGAGAAAGAGAAGGAGCTCTGCGTGTGGGGAGGCAAGTAGCCCCTACACTAGGCCCTATACCCCAGGCCCAGTTAGGCCCTGAGTCATTGAAAGGTTGGAGCTGCTACAGGGACATGCCCTAGATAGGGAACGGATCCCCTCAGCAGTCAGGTGTGTTATAAGATAGTCAGGGACACAGCTGTGTGCACGAGGCCTCGAAAGTTTGGTCTGGGAACAGACCTCTTCGGGAAAGAGACAGTCTTCACGGTGGGAGCTTCTGGCGGGACATCACCCCACGCGGAGGCAGGTTTCATCGCAGGATCAGCGGATCCTTTGTGAAGATTCATCATACTCGGCAGGTACAGTCACCAAGTGCACCACCATTACCGGTACCACACAGGCACTGACCACGCCTAAGGGGTGGGTTGCATAACTCTTGGGACACTTGGGACTCAGGGAATAAGGTGTGGGGTACAAGGCCCTGCGAGGTGTGTGGCTAGTTGTGTCTTCAGTGGGTGGAGTGATAAGATATTATCATAAAGTTATAAGTCAGTACATTAGAGCGTTAAGAAATATGTTATGTTCAGTAAAGCCCTTTGCTATTTCACATCCAGTGTATGTGTTCATTTGTATGTGTCCTGCGAGGAACAACTCCCGCTCTGCTGGGAGCCATTGCAGGTGGAGGCGCTGCATCATATAGTAGTAGTAAGAGTAATTCCCCCCCCAGGCTTCCAGCGGCGAAGGCTTAGGCTCCTGTGAGCCAAACAGGTAAGGGGCAGCACCGGTAGCTATTTAAAGTCATATGATTGCATGTGAATGATTAAAGCATATCAATTGCTTACATGCCTGAGGGGGTCCAAAATATTGATTAAAATATTCCACAATGTACTGTATTCAATTAATATATGTCGATCCTTCACATGCAATAATATTTTTTTCATGGCCTAAGTGTGCAGTAACTTTATTATACTGTACTATATTGATTGCAATACTGGAGAGTAGATTCTACAGAGACCTTTCATACAAGACTGCATTTCCAGAGGTATTACACAATTATAGTTTCCTCATCATAAAGTATGTCAGCTATTTCGCTGATTTTGTTATTATTATTTTATTATGGGAGGCATGCTCCCTGTCTGGCTTTAATATTAAAAGCTGTATGACAATGTGCTTGCATGTTGCTATTATGAGACCCTCAACATATATAAATGTTTTTATAAATAAATAACTTACCCTCCTTCACTGATGTTGTGAGAGTTGGTGAGTACAAATCGACACACATGTTCCTGGTCACCCCAAAACACATCTAAGGATCATGCAGGCCATTAGAATGAGGACTCATCTGATATGCTCTGATTAATTCTGCCTGGGAAAGGTAAAATAGTTCACCATCTAAGTGTATCCATGGCATTAAATTGCATTTCCAACAATGTCCCATAAGGGAAAGCATACATTTCTTCCTGATTCCAGTAATGGCAATCACATGTCTCCCTTGATCAACATCCTTCCTATGTTTACTTATTCGGTATAGCCGCGTATACCTTTCCTTTAAAAAAAGATGTCTAACCTTTTCTTAAAGATACAGTATCTATTATATCTGCCATCATAGTCTCCATGGGAATAAATTCCACGTTTTTAATAGCCCTTGCTTTAAAGAACCCTGATATCTCCTTCACTCCAATCTTAAAAGATGACCCCATGTCCTTTGTACTGGCCTTGAAAGGAATTGTTTTGTTGAAAGATCCCTAAATTGACTTGGAATATATTTGAAAAAAGTTATCATATCCCTTCTTAGATGTCTCTTTTCTAAATATAACAAATCTAATTAAGCAAGCCTCCCCTCGTAAGTTAGACCTCCATCCCCATTTGGCTCTTCTCTGTACTTTTTCCAGTTCCATAATGTATTTTTTATGGAGTGGTGCCCAAAACTGTACTCCATAATCAAGATGTGGTCTCACTAAGGATTTATACAGTGACACAATGATGCTTTCTTCCCTTCCATTTATACCCTGATTTATAAAAGAAAATAACCTATGTGTATTTGCTTTCACAGCTACTGACTGACATTGAGCACTATTGCTAATTGTCTACAAACACTCTACATAAAGAATGTACCTGCTTTTTTCCTATTTAGTTTGTAAGTAGCATTTTCATTCTTGCTTCCCAAATGCATAACCTTACACTTATTTGTATTAAACCTCATCTGCCAGTAATTTACCCATGTTTCCAGTTTATCCAAGTCCTTCTCTAGAGAAATTAAATTCTGCTCTGATTTTACCACATTACATAATTTAGTTTATCAGCAAAGATGGAGACTGTTTCATGGATTTCTTTTCTATGTCAATCTCAAGGTCATTAGTAAAGAAGTTAAAAAGCAGTTGCCCCAGGACTTAAACTTTGAGGTACAGAAATAGCGTAATTAACTGGCGCATTTGTCTCGTGGATAAAGTATGCACCCCTTACCATTTTTTGGCTCCTCCCAGCTGGCCCGCGAATGCGTCAAGGAAAATTGAGTTTCAGCATCAGTTGCAATACTGTGCAGCAACGATTGAAGGCACTACTGTGCTAATGTGTCTTCAAAATCTAAATGCAATGTAACCCGTCCTTTACTCCCTTTGATTTCGTACGATACCATATGATATGTAATTGTACAGTATTTAAATGTAACACACCACTTACTGTATTACCCTAAAAACTTTAGATGATTAAAACGTTTTTTTTTAAATATGAAATATTTTTTATTAGATTCAAGTAAATAACTTTATGAAAAATAAAATAATACAAATATCTTAACTCTTCTTCCAAATGTACAATCTTCTTCAATCGGCATATTCTTTGAGCTGGCTGGCTCTTGGACATTTTCATATGAATGAATATGGAGAATTCTCATATGGAGAAATGTTTCACATTCTCATATGGAAAATATGTTGTATATTAATAATAGAGAAGAAATACTGCTGCGGCTCATCTGATTCTAACACATCGCCGGTTTTTCCCTGGCTTTTTCCTGGAATGCGACGCACTTCACCTGGAGCATGCCGCATTCATTTTGCGTTCTCAGCCACGGGTCATGCGCGGTTGATGCGTTTATTGAGAATGGTTCGGATTTAATAGGTTGCAATTCTTCGCGTGTCCGCCAGATGGCAGATACTCATGAATTGTAATGCGCATGCGCTTCAGTAATGTGTTGACTTGCAGGTGTTTTCGTTTAAAAAAGATACCATGCTATTGTACAAAAGATGTGCTATTGTAACTTGGCCTTGAGACTGAAGGAAGAGGTTGCAAAAATGTATCAATTTAGTCTTTTCATATTAAATAAAGACAAAGACCAGTTTCTGTTACAGTATTCTCCAGAGAGCCGTCGCCATGAGTGTTCAAGTGCAGCCCGTTTTCCAATAACCCGACAGAAGTTACGCGTATTTGATATGGCGCGATTAATGCAACAGATGATAAGATGGCAACAGTTGTTCAAATTTTATCAGTATTTTATCAAACTATGACTTTTACAAATTTTCGCCAGCTCCTCATACGTGGAAGCGTGCAATAAGGAAAAGGTTATATAGCGATCCCTGTTTTTATCGTATTGAGCCACAATTTGTTGGAGGGTATTGGTGTGTATCATCGGCTTTTTCCTGTATCTATGATCATGCAGACGGCAAAAGGCGAAGGGTCGTGTTAAAACCAACTAAGAAATGACAGTCGCTGCCAAGCAATGCACCGGCACCGGCTTCCGATAACGGTCCCACCATCAGTGACAACCCTGAGCCTGAGTCGGATTTCGCGTGCAGTTTCGATCAAGCTTGCATGTACCTCAGCAATTTCCAGCCTCATCAGCTGACTACAGGTGGACTAGTCCCGCTGCAAACTATCGATGTGGATGATCAAGAACACTGGACTGGCAGTGGACCGGCGCCGGCGCCAGCTGAATGGGAAATTCTATGGTGAGTATTGTTGCCGTATTATTTTCTGTGTTTTTTTTATTTTGACAATACAGTATCAATATCGGTGCGATTCAAAAGTCAAGCGATTCTCCTGTAAGCAATATCATTCGCTGAGCGGCTTCTACAGTACTGTACTGCAGATACTGAACAATTGGTGGAACGCTAGGCGCATGCGCATTGGAACCTTCTTGAAACGCATATGCGTGTCATTACATCGACGGTAGGCGCATGCGCATGTGAACAGGAGACGCCCCCCGAGAAAATTATTGGTGGGACTGGCTGGGAACTTCTTTAGGGGGCTGACCATTACAGTAAAACTTTTCTTTTTGTTTTTCCTCAGAAAAGAAAACAGCTAATGGAGGGATTTCGATGGCTAATATCGCTTTGTGTAACAATGCCTGCACATTGCTGAATCGGATTTTAAAAGCCACGTACCGGAGTCTACAGTTTAGTGGCCATTGTTATTGATTAGGATAGAATACTGTACCTGAAACAGTATGCTGATGTTTTCCGGCCGTACAGTATACAGTACATTTTTATATACAGTATACTGTGTAATAAACCCGAAAAAATAAAAACTATGCATTTATTCTACATGTATTACAGTGCCAGTACATACAGTACAGTATGTGTCTTCTATTTTTTTTAATACTCTTATACTGAGCATGCCTACAGTATACAGTGCAGTATGCCTCGACATTCTAGAAACACTGTATTTTGTTACAGTAGCAAAGGATCCAATGGAACAATGTAAAACAAATAAGCATGTTCTTTTATTGGTGGAGTAAGTACAAAAACATTTATTTACAAACACTGTACAATGTAGAAACATTTTAAGTGCACAGCAATTCAAAACATCAACAGGTGTATGGTTTACTGCTACAGTAGTGAAAACATTTATGTATAGAAAGTAAAAACATTTACAGTCAGTCAGTATGGTTTACAGTACAGTCGCATGTTTTAAAAACAAATTCTTTATTCATAAAATATACAAAACCCAACATCTCCTTTATTAAAGTCAAAACATATACAGTGGGATGGTCTGCAAAACAGTCTGCACCAGTACAGTCCTCTAGGGCAGCAGACAGGCCCGGTTTTCAGGACAACCTTGAAAACCGTGCCTGTTTGCGGCCCTCAGGGACTGGAATTGTGCAGGTCCTGTGTGTGTGTACAGCAAGTTAAAACATTTCTGTATAAATACAAGTTAAAAAACACACAACAACATCTCCTTTATTTAAGTACAGCAGGTCAAAACATGTACAATACAGTTCAGCACAACAGTATGGTCTTACCTGTAATTAAAAAAAATCTTTATTCATAAAATATAGTATACAAAACGCAACATCTCCTTTATTAAAGAAAAATACAGTATACAGTACAGTGGGATGGTGTGCAAAACAGTCAGTCAGGCCTGCACCACTACAGTCCTCGAGGGCAGCAGACAGGCCCAGTTTTCAGGACAGCCTTGAAAACCGTGCCTGTTTGCAGCCCTCGGGGACTAGAATTGTGCAGGTCCTGTATGTGTGTGTGTACAGCAAGTTAAAACAGTAAGTTAAATACAGTTAAATACAGTTCAGCACAACAGTATGGTCTTACAGTTCCCGTGATTAAACCATAAAGTCCACCACATTGTCCGTCCATGGCCGATTCCTTGCATGGCGCAAAACGCCATTAATGCAGTCTCGAACGCCTTTCATTACAGGATCTGTAATTGGATAAAAGCGCCGCATTTCATCCCGAATGTTCTTTCTTAAATTGGCAGGAAGCGCCTTTTTACGCGATTTCCGTCGTAGTTCACTCTGAAGGCGCAGTCGCAGTACAACGATTAGGGAACATGGTGCTTAAAAAATAACAATGCATACTTGTGGGGTGCACCAGCACTCATCACCCTATTCTTCTCCCTGAGCGTCGGTGGCAGATCGCACAGGGTGATGTTGGGCACCGTACCGATGCGAGCGAATGTAGGTCTTCTGCGAGCGGGTGTGCTTGAGGCGACGGGCGGTGGTAGGTTGTCTGGGAGGAAGATTTCCTCCGGTCTTGGTCACTGTGTTGTCTCATGGCGTGGTCTTGACGGGGTTGTCATGTCCTCCTCAACGGCATACATGTACACTACATCTTCTGGTGGAGGGGGTGCGCTTGGTGATGGAAGGGTGTCGAGCTCCCTTTCATCACATCCATGCCACCCTCCTGATCCGGCGTCGGGGAAACAGGGGCATGAACACCGAGCAAATGATGTATACCCCTATGTCAGCCTCTATCTTCTCCATCCGTCGAGCATCCGTTGATCCATATGTATCATCAGTTGATCCATATGTAGCATCCATTGCTACACATTTAACATGGTCTCCAGAAGCAAATCTATCTTTGCTAGCACGATAGAGTTCCCGGGGAGATCCACACTTATCCCATTCAGCATCCGGTCTAACGAGCTGCTTCTTGTGCATGGCGTGTGGACATCTGGGTGGATGGGTGCAACGGAGGATGAGATGGGGTTCCATGGAGAGAAGCGGCAGCGACGTCGTAGAAGGGTGGAGGAGGTGACCTGTGGATATCCGGTAGAGGAGAAGCGGCAGCGTCGTCGAAGAGGGATGGAGAAAGTGACCTTTGGATTTCCGGGCGAGAAGCAGAGTCGTCTAAGAGCAAAGGAGAAAGTGACCCGTGGATTTCAGAGGCGGCATCGTCGTCGGGTAGAACCGGAGTAGATGGCCTGTGGGTTTCCGGGAGGGCGACGGCAGCGTCGAGGACGAGGGGTGGAGAAGACGGGCTGAAGATTTCCGGGACAGCGGCGGCAGAGTCGTCGAAGCGTTGGTGAGGAAGTGGTCTGCGGGTTCGATGGGTTGGCTGCCAATCGTTTTGCGTCGAGAGTACATCACCGTATATCTTCTTGACATAATAAGGCTGACGTCTATGAAAACCCTTAGCTTTTGGGGTCAGCAGAAGGTTTTCTTTATTGGCCTTAGCCTGTCGCTTTTGCCTTGGCGTGGAAACGGCAACCGCCTTTCGCTTTTTCTGCCTGACAGGCACGGCAGAGGCGAGTGTGTTCCTACGTTTGTAGAATCTGGATTGCCCCATGGAAGCAGGTGGCACAATGCAGTATCTGGACAAGGGCAAGTTCAGATAAAGATCATCGAGTGGTGGGCTATGCAAAGTGTGTAACCTTTTATGCATGGCAGCGAGGTACAGGTGTTGAAAGTGGGCATACTCTAATGTGAGTCATTACCGTATAAATACACCATCCATTTTGTGGATTCACTGCACATTGAATATACATCGACTAAACATCGAATATACATTCTTGTGTTTGTATTTCTTTCTACTCGCAGCAATGGTTGTTAATCCTGCAGCCCATATCCAAGTGGCCCATTATAAGTGGCATGACTACTGAACAACTGAAGTTTAAAAGGAAGGAACTCTTACCCTAATGGATCTTATCCTTCTTCTCTCCTCAGGTAAAAACCATCTCTAAATCATCATTGAAGCCTTTGCTGTGTGTATTATATAGTATATGCACGTGATCCAATGCTAGGTAAAAACCATCTCTAAATCATCATTGAAGCCTTTGCTGTGTGTATTATATAGTATATGCAAGTGATCCAATGCTAGGTAAAAACCATCTCTGAATGCTGTTTTTTGTCTACCCCTAATCAAATTAAGTGTTGCCACCTAGGCAGGGAACACCCTGTGTAGAAAACCATTTGTTTGAATGTGCCTCAGATGTGCTAATTAAGCAGACAGAACCACACGGTCAGGTGACTTTTTAGGCCTATATAAACCCAGTCAGAACAGCTAGTCTGCCTGCAGCCCATATCCAAGTGGCCCATTATAAGTGGCATGACTACTGAACAACTGAAGTTTAAAAGGAAGTTCAAAAGAAGTGAGGAAGAAGTGGACACCCCATCTGGCCCTGATTCCTGCATTTGAACTACGCTGGAAAGGAGGATATCATCAATACCAGACTGCATCATTACTGCTGTGATGCTGCCTTTACTATTTATATTTGCTGTGACTTCACTTCTTCTCAAATGATGCACTTCTTTTTACCAGCATCAGTATGTCTCTAACTCTATTCATATATCTCCATCTCTCCTTCCTTCACCACTTCTCTAATCACATGAACTCCTTTCTTACTTGCGTCCTCTGACACCATACAGCTATATCCCCTGCACTAAAAAACACCCCTACAAATCATCCTCACACATCCTCTTTCTATCCATGCTTCTCCTCCTTGCTTCTGGGGATATCTCTCCCAATCCTAGTCCCTGTCTTATTCCTACATGCGCTCGTCCTCGCCTGCCAACTGCAACCTCTACTCCTTCTGGTGTCAACCCCTCCAACCTCATACCCATCCCCTGCCACCCTCCCTCCTCTCTCCCTTTCTCCTGTGCCCTTTGTTTGGAATGCTCGCTCCCTTTCTAACAAGTTCCTCTCTGTGCATGACTTCTTTCTCTCTCACTCCCTTCTTCTCTTTGCTATAACTGAGACCTGGCTCACTCAGTCTGACTCTGCTCTGGAAGCTGCCCTCACCTACGGTGGCCTTTCCTTCTCCCACACTCCGCGCACTGATGGCAGGGGTGGAGGCGTGGGGCTCCTGCTCTCCTCTCTGTCGTTACTGAACCCTTCCTATTCCTCCCTCTCTTGCTTTTCCCTCCTTTGAGGCTCACACTTTCCAGATGTTCATGTGGCGGTCATCTATTGCCCACCTACCTCTACTCATCCCCCTTCTGCCTTTCTCTCTCACTTTGAATCCTGGCTCTCTTTCTTCCTCTCCTCAGACTCCCCTGTTCTTCTCCTTGGGGACTTCAATTGCCACATTGATGACCCCTCTCTCCCTTGGGCTTCCCGCTTTCTTTCTCTAACCTCTTCTTTTGGCCTTCAACAGTGGACTGCAGCCAGCACCCACAAGGATGGCCACTACTTAGACCTGGTTTTCACTAAGAACTTCTCTCTCTCCGATTTCTCCATTTCCCTTTTCCTCTCTCTGACCATCATCTCATCTCATTCTCTCTATCTCGCTTCTCCCCTTCTCCACCTCCATCTACACCCCGGTTCTGCAGAAACCTGCGCTCTATTCACTTACCTGACTTTGAGTCCACTTTACGCTCCTCCCTCTCCTCTCCCAGCTCCGCTACAGTCCCCGACAACCTGGTCAGGAACTACAACTCTGTCTTGCCCTCCTCTCTTGATCTACATGCACCACTTTCTCTCTGCCGCACTCGCCCTTCTAACCCTAGACCCTGGCTAAATTCCCACACACGCATGCTGCGTTCCTCCACTCGTTCCTCTGAATGCCTCTGGAGGAAGTCTCACACTCTCGCAGACTTCCTTCACTACAAATTTATGCTATCCTGTTTCAACTCTGCCCTCTCGCAAGCTAAACAAGCCTACTTTTCTGCACTAATCAAAATGCACATGTCTAACCCACGCCGACTGTTCTCTGTCTTTGATACTCTACTCAAACCACCCTCAGCTGCCTCTCCTTCCTCCATCTCTGCTCAGTACTTTGCTGACTATTTTAAGGAAAAGGTGGAATCCATACGTCAGAACATCCCCTCTGTTTCTTCTTCCCATCCTACACCTCTTCCTAACTCTCCTCCTGCCTTCCTTGACTCTTTTTCCACTGTCTCAGAGGAGGATGTGTCGCTGTTGATCGCCACTTCTCACTCTACCACTTGCCCTCTTGACCCCATTCCCTCCCATCTCCTAAAACCTCTTGCTCCTACTATAATCCCTACGCTCACACACATTTTTAACTCCTCCCTCTGCTCTGGAACCTTTCCATCCTCCTTCAAACATGCAACAGTCATACCATTACTCAATAACACCAAGCTTGACCCTAGCTGTCTTTCTAACTATCGACCTGTCTCCCTCCTGCCTTTTGCCTCTAAACTCCTTGAACGTCTTGTATTCTCTCGCTTGCTCCATTTTCTCAACACCTATTCTCTCCTAGACCCTCTACAATCTGGCTTCCGCACTGCTCACTCCACGGAAACAGCCCTCACTAAAATAACTGACGACCTCCATGCTGCCAAAGACAGAGGTCATTACACTCTGCTCATATTACTCGACCTCTCTGCAGCATTTGACACCGTGGACCACCCTCTTCTCCTTCACATTCTCCATACTCTTGGTATTCGGAACAAAGCTCTATCATGGATCTCATCCTACCTCTCCCATCGTACTTTCAGTGTCTCTTCTGCTAACACCTCCTCCTCCTCTATTGATCTCTCTGTGGGGGTACCCCAGGGCTCTGTCCTGGGACCTCTTCTCTTTTCTCTGTACATACTCTCTCTAGGTGACCTAGTAACATCTTTTGGGTTTAAATATCACCTCTATGCTGACGACACACAAATATACTTTTCAACACCTGACCTTACACCTGCTATACAGACCAAAGTTTCTGAATGTCTCTCTGCTATATCATCCTGGATGGCCCTCCATCGCCTTAAACTCAACATGGCTAAAACAGAGCTCCTCATACTTTCTCCCAAACCTGGCCCTACTACCTCCTTCCACATTACTGTTGGAACTACGATCATCCACCCAGTAGCCCAAGCACGCTGCCTAGGCGTCACACTCGACTCCTCTCTCACATTGG
Source organism: Ascaphus truei (assembly GCF_040206685.1). Classification (NCBI taxonomy): domain Eukaryota; kingdom Metazoa; phylum Chordata; class Amphibia; order Anura; family Ascaphidae; genus Ascaphus; species Ascaphus truei. The sequence continues at coordinate 283,156,742 of NC_134485.1, forward strand.
CCCCTCACATTCAAAACATTTCTAAAACCTGTCGCTTTTTCCTCCGCAATATCACAAATATAAGCCCTTTCCTCTGTTGCTCGACTGCTAAAACTCTGACTCATTCCCTCATTCTCTCCCGTCTTGATTACTGTAACCTCCTGCTGTCCGGCCTTCCTGCCTCTCACCTGTCTCCCCTACAATCTATCCTAAATGCTGCTGCCAGAATCACTCTACTCTTTCCTCGATCTGTCTCAGCATCTCCCCTCCTGAAATCCCTCTCCTGGCTTCCAATCAAATCCCGCATCTCACACTCCATTCTTCTCCTCACTTTTAAAGCTTTACACTCTTCTGCCCCTCCTTACATCTCAGCCCTAATTTCTCGCTATGCACCACCCCGACACTTGCGTTCTGCTCAAGGATGTCTTCTTTCTACCCCCTTTTTATCTAAAGCCCTCTCCCGCCTTAAACCTTTTTCACTAACTGCCCCACACCTCTGGAATGCCCTTCCACTCAGTACCCGACTAGCACCCTCTCTATCCACCTTTAAGACCCACCTTAAAACACACTTGCTTAAAGAAGCATACGAATAGCACTGTGAACATTCTGAACACATGATATATAAAGCTTGGCCCCCTGCAGACGCACTTACCAGAACTCCCTCCTACTGTCTCTGTACGTTCTCCCTACCTACCAATTAGATTGTAAGCTCCTCGGGGCAGGGACTCCTCTTCCTTAATGTTATGTTTGTCTGAAGCACTTATTCCCATGATCTGTTATTTATATTATCTGTTATTTATTTGATTACCACATGTATTACTACTGTGAAGCGCTATGTATATTAATGGCGCTATATAAATAAAGACATACAATACAATACAATACAATAAGATTTCCAAGGATCTCAGCATGCGAATTAAGGAGATGTACACGAGCGGACACCGAATTGCTGCTATCCAACGCTGGTTAGCTACTTCTGGCCTCGTGTGCCAGCAACCACCGTGAGCTATCATGCACACAGAAAAAACAGAGAACACAAAAGGGCACCAAGGGTAACTAACGCGTAAGTATATTTATAACACTTTTGAAAAAAATTTAGATCCAAAAATGTACTGTACATCTACAGTATTGTATCTAATATTTTTGTTATTTCTGTATATTTATATTTATATTACAACAGTATATATATTTTTTATATTTATATTACAACAGTATATATATTTTGTATATTTATATTACAACAGTATATAAATATTTTGTATATTTATATTACAACAGTATATATATTTTGTATATTTATATTTATATTACAACAGTATATATATTTTGTATATTTATATTATAACAGTATATATATTTTGTATATTTATATTTATATTACAACAGTATATATATTTCGTATATTTATATTTATATTACAACAGTATATATATTTCGTATATTTATATTTATATTACAACAGTATATATATTTTGTATATTTATATTACAACAGTATATATATTTTGTATATTTATATTTAGTTTTATATTGCTGCATATTAATAGAACAATATATTGTATCCTGTTGATCTACTGTCTCTAATATTTTTAATTACCGGAATGTTTTTCTTTACATTGTAGGGAGACAACTCTTCTGGTGGACAAAATAAGTGAGGAGAATGTTGAGAAGAGTGCATTAAGGGTCAAATACACTCTCCAGGAAAATCACAATCTCACTGTATCCGAGTCCAGCATAAAGAAGATGAGATGCAGCATTGGATGGAAATATGGACGTGTGAGGTTAGTACTGGACAGTACAGGAGGTAAAAGTGTTGTTTAGGAAATTGTACTGTACCGCAAAAATTATTTATTCCTTGTCATTACAGAGCATACCCCATGATAAGGGGCGCAAACAAAATCAAAAGAGTGGTCCAGGCCCAGGCATGGATCGACAGTGGGGAAACTTTCCAGGATTGCATCTTCACTGCCGAGTCTACTGTGTCGCTGGAGAGATTTGCAAGCTTTGCGTTCCACAAAAAAGGCCGCATATATTTGAAGCCGCGGCCAAAACACCCCATGAAGCTGCATGTGTGGGGTGCCATCTCTAGGCGTGGACCAGGATGCATTGTGAAATTGAAGGTAAAATATATGAAATATAATGTAGCCTTATGCACTGTACTTTACTAGTGTAACCTTACCGTATGCACTGTACTGTACTATTGTGCAGTGTTTTGAGCACTTTTCTTTTCTTGCTATAGGAATCATGAATGAAGCTTTCTTCCAAGACAACATTGTCACTGAGATAGTGCAATACATTACACGTGAGTTCCCAAATGGTCACCGCTTCTACCAGGACAACGATCCGAAGCACACCGCGTCAACAGCGCATATCCTTGAGCGCGGTATCAACTGGGTGAAGACGCCAGCGGAGTAAGTGCAGTAGACCGTGTCTCATTTTTTCCCCACTGTTTTTACTGTGTACTGGATCTCTTAAACTAATTGTCCTTTTTTTCCAATGACAGATCGCCAGACATCAATCCGATCGAAATGGTCAGCTGAAGGACCATATCCGGAAAGTGGCGAAACCCTCCAAAAAGGACGAGTTGTTGAAAGGCATAATGAGTTTTTGAAACGATGTATTCACCGTGGAACGCTGCAATAAATATATAGACCATACTGTATGCCACTGTGTTGCCCATTCTGATCGCGCGTAATGGGCAAACATCAGGAAAGTAGTACTGTGCTGTAGTATTGTAAGTACAGTATGATACAGGTAAGTATGGCACAGATTTTTTCTTTCCCAATAGTCAGAGTATACAGTAGTTACAGTTTTTTCTTTACAGAGAGAGCAGCACCAGCCATCAGGTTACAGTACATAGTATTTAACAGTAGTCAGACTATACAGTAGTTCCAGTATACAGTAGACTAGTTTAACAGTACTACAGTAATTGCCTTCTAACTGCTCAATTTTTTTTTCAGAGAAAGCAGCACCAGCCATGTACAGTAGTACTACACATCACACAATGCCATAATACAGTACGCACATAACTGCACTAATTTTTTGTTTTCTTGTCGTTTCAGGAAAAAGGGTGGCCTGGGGGAGGTGGGGTGTTGTGTCCAGTCTAATCTGATTGTACAGTCAAATGTACAGTATATAAACAGAAGTAATGATGTGCACAAAACCTCTCCTCTCTCAATGAACTACTGTACTGTACACAGAATGAGGAACAAGATAAAGACGGAAAAAATAATATTACTATATATATATAAATAAATAAATATATATATATATATATATATATATATATATATATATATATATATATTATACATTACAGTATATATTATTAAATAATATTCTTATAAATGTGCATTATTCATGTTTCCCCATGTTTTACAAATGTTTTCTAAGTGTTTATCCAATTTCAATCTGCCAGAAGAACTTAATAAAGACAGCATTATGTCATTATGTGAATAAAGACAGCATTCATGATTATTTTTATATTTGTATTTTTTGGTTCCTGATAAAATAAAATGAATATTTATTCACATTACTGCTAATCATAATCATTGACAACAACCACAACCCCCCCCCCCCCACTCCTTCAGTACACCAATGAATAAGAATGAATGACATAGCAACATGAATAAGTTAATGGTTTTTTTAACTCTCAATTCTCACAATGCTGTGCAAATCAGATTTACATTTCAAAATCGAGAAGGGATTTTCCAAGCGTTACCGTAAACTAAGCCTCAAAGGGTTGGGGGTGGGGGTGGGGGGGGGGGTGAGTCATGTGCAGTAATCAGCTAGCTCCCATCTCAAAGAGGATTACATAATGGCAATATTCAGAACATTAATGACTCTGTGGAGATAGGGGGTTGGGTGACTCATGTGCAGTAAGCAGCAAGCTCCCATCTCTAAAAGGATTAGAGTACACGCAGGCGCAGTGAGGCGATTGACGCTCGGCTAGGGACAGATTAAAAACACAATGACTAACTAACTTCAGAAAATTAACGACTCCGTGGAGTGAGGGGGTTGGGTGACTCATGCGCAGTAAGCAGCAAGCTCGCATCTCTAAAAGGATTAGAGTACACGCAGGCAAAGTAAGGCGATTGATGCTCGGCTAGGGACGGATTAAAAACACAATGACTAACTTCAGAAAATTAATGACTCTGTGGAGGTGTCTGTCGATAAGAGTCCCTAAACCCCCCAAATACAGTACATAAAAAGCACACAAATCAACCATGTGCAGGCAAACGGACAGATTTAATATCGTAATATCAAGATTCTTTTTGCAGGCTTGTGGATAAAATAACAGTTAAAAGTTACAGGTGCATGAGCAGGAATAAACTAGCTCCCATCCGAAAGAGGATTACACACAGGCACATAGAGAGTTGATGGTCTGTGCAAATCAAATTCGAGAAGGGATTTTCCAAAGCGTTGCCGTAAACAAAGCCTCAAAATTCCCATCTCAAAGAGAATTACACGGAGGCGCAGTGAGGCTTTGTAGCTCGGCTATGGACGGATTCAGAACACAATGGCAAGATTCAGTAAATTAATGACTCTGTGGAGAGGGGGGGGTTGGGTGACTCATGCGCAGTAAGCAGCTCCCATCTCAAAAAGGATTACACGCAGGCACACTGAGGCTTTGTAGCTCGGCTATGGACAGATTAAGAACACAATGGCAAGATTCAGAAAATTAACGACTCCGTGGAATTTCAAATCCTTGAGCGGGGGATACAGCTACAGCTGCATGAAGTTCAAAGCTAAAGACATACTTTAATTTCAAAAGGCAGTTCATCATAATAATACACCCCCAAATACAGTAAGTAAAAAGCACACAAATCAACCATGTGCAGTCAAATGCACAGGGTCGCAGTCAAAAGCTACAGCACAGATTGAATATCGTAATACAGTAAGATGGTTTTTGCAGGCTTGTGGAGAAAATAAAAATAAAAAAATTACAGTAAAAAACTTTTAAAATTTTTTTTTTGGTCACTCACTCAGGCAAGCAAGCAGAGGTGGGCGAAGTTACAGGCGAAGTTACAGGCACATGCGCAGTAAATTCCTGCTGTCAAGCAGGAATGTGATTGAAACCAGACACACAATCAAAGGAATGGTGTGGGAGAGATGTACTGCATTGCACAGAAGATAAGAAGTTGAAATACCCTGCAGTGCAGTTAATGATCCTGAGCAAGGGGAGAGCGCTGTATATGCTGAAATGTGACACTGTTACAGTACTGTACACGCCTATGCGTTTCAACAATTTTCAAATGAGACATACTGTACAGCAGCACAGCACTGCAAATGCATGTATACTTTAAATATGCAAATTTACAATTACTGCGCGCGCACACACAGACTGTGTACTGACGTAGGTTGAACCGCGAAGGTATTAGACTTCCAAAACAACAGCTCGCAAACGCCCCCTGAGTTTTTACACGGCATTGCAGTATTGCAGACAGCGAGAATAAAATGCAAATATCACGAGCGCGAAAATAACGCAGTTCACTCCGGGCGAAAACGACAAAAAATACGCACCTTACCGGGATAATCTGAAAGCCGCGGATCATGCCGATTTAGACTCAGAACGTCCGCCACTGTACAGTAGTATAGTGCAGGGGTGCGCAAAGTTTTTGGGGTGCACCCCCCTGCCTGGAGCCCCAGAGTTCATGCCCTCTTCGCTTAGAACCCTGCAGAGTCATTTGATGTGTGTTCTCATGGCAATGCATCACATGACCTGACAGCGTCATTTGATGATGTGTTGCCATGTCGGCGCATCGCCAACGACATGGCTTGCAGCAGGTAAGGGATGTTACAAAGGCCATTTAATTTAAATGCCTTGGGGATGGGCGCGGGACCTCTGTAACTGCCGCTACCCCCCTAGCAAATCTTGCGCCCCCCAGTTTGCGCGCCGCTGGTGTAGTGCAAGAATTACATTGTGTGGTATGTGTGTGTTTCTATGGGACTTGTATGAAACGCGTACTGTATGCGTGCCATTGAATTTCTGCAAATGGAATTTTATATGCCTATGCGTGTCATTGAATTTATGCGCAGTATGGGTATTCGGAGACAGTGACCCATTGTTGATGCAAGGTGTGGGCTGTACATAGATGTACGAGTCGGTCATGTAGTTGGGATATAGGTTCATCTCATTTTCGGAGTTGGTTGGTCCGTACTGGTAATAGTAGGTACTCAGGTGGAGACAGTTACTCAAGTTGTGGCAGATACTCGGATGGAGGCAGGTAGTTGGCATCTAGATTCATCTCGTTTTTGGAGTTGGTTGGTTCATACTGCTAATGGTATTGAGGCAGGAACTCAAGTTGGAGAAGGTAGTCAGGTGGAGGCAGATTGGAGGGACAAATTCGGGAAGGTCTTTTATTCAATCTCTTGATTCTGACAAATCTCTTCCTCCTTTGAAAATCGCCATAATTGAACATACCAATCTACAATTCGTGCAATGCCCAGCACCCGCCCTTCTTGCCTGGACATGGATGTGTTCTAATAAAGCAATCCTTGCAAATGTCTAATACAATTCCTCCACCCTTCTTGGTTTTGTGTTTCTTTGTAGAATTCGTACAGTACTTGCTAATGATGTACTCATAGATCTCAGACAGAGTTGCACTCTCATCTGTCCTGACTTGAATGGCAAAATATAGCATATAGGCATAACTACAAACTGGTATTGTGTGGCAAGGAGTAAGCGCCAAGTCCCATGCCATGCACAGTACAGTACAAAAGTTACAGTATGAGACATATTCCATATATGCATAGTGATTTTTTAATAAATTGTGAAACAGCAAGAGTAGATGTCATTAGACAAAGAAATGTGTACATGTTATCTTATTTTCAGAGACCTGCTTCAGACACTGCTGCACTGTTGCATTCAGAGTATCATAGGCCAAGATATTCATTACGCCACCTGCCGGGCATGCACTGACTACTTCCGTCTGACCACAAATGAGGTCCATGCAGGCTAAGTGCAAGCTCAGCACAGCTCAGTGTGGCGAGGTGAACGGTGAGGCAACGGATGAGGTGGGCACCTTTTAAATCATGCCTTAGCTGTACTCCACTTACAACTTTAGCCCAAACTGAAAAGGTTCCATTTCTGACTACTCTCTGCTGTCTATCCTTCAATCAGTTTTAAAACCTGGTGCAAATATTTTTACCCAGACCAATTTGCTTTATTTTTGACACTAACCTCTTGTTAGTGCCATCTTGTTATATTGTGGGCCACTGTGATGGGAGGGGGTAACCAGGCTGGGAAGTGTGTGAACTCAGCCAAGGTTTACTATTACTTCACCTATAAGAAACATTATTAAAATTTACACTGCAATATGTAACTTCCATCTAGAGTTCCCTGTTTGTGACTGTGATGTAGGGGGTAACCAGGCTCTCAAATAAAGGTCAAGCCCATTTTGGTCCCACTGCTCCATGTATACGGGTCCAAGAGAGTTAGCTCTTGGGCCCAGTAACATTGTTTTGTTGCATTGAACTGTGTTTGCAAAATGTAATAAAAACCTTTTTTGTGTTTTCCCTTTCCAGGCATGCAATCAAACAGGGATTCTTAGTGGGTGAGTTTCAAGGTTTTTTTGCAGCGGAAGTGATGTGTCTAGTAGGTTGGGGTCGAGAGTTACCGGTTCCCCAATATACCCGGGAATCATGCCTGATTCTTGGATACATGTAGGCACATTGTCCCAGCAATACTTCCCCTTGAAAACGTAAGCATGACTCACCACTAGGGTACCCTGCTTCAGCACAGCTAAGAAAGGCTAATGAGGCACAGGGATAAATATGTATTCCTGTAGCTGAGGGAATCCCTAGGTTAAGGTGGGTACCCCAGCTAGTGCCAAGGTGACCCACAAGCAGTATAGGGGTTGTGGGTGCCCAACTGTATATAAGGTTGGGGGGACTCTGAGAGTCAAAACTGAATCAGAGGAAAAGTGTGGGGGGAATAAGGCAGGCAGAAATAAAACGACAACATTTTCTTTTCTGTTCCCTGTACCCCAAGACCTTCACCTAGAGTCCCACATAGCTATAGGGGTTCCCCGAGACTCAGAGTGTATTAAAGTATATTTTAATATGTTTAAACATTCTGAACCCATGTCCAAACAGGCAGCCCGTGCAAACCCATAGGCGCTGTATGTCTGTTGAACATCGGAGTTCAAAGCAGCCAGAGGATACCCAGAGATGTGAACGGCATTTGGTTAGCGGGGAAAGGCGGAGTACTAGGTCCAGAGATCAATGGCAGTCCTCCGAGCTGCCACTTGTTCTGCCAGACGTAGTGGCGCCTGCCCTTTGGGTGGCATTGGGATTGCTGGGGGGAGATGTGGCAGGGTTGCGCAGGTCCCTTGGTTATTTCAAATTTACAGCTAGCCCAGCTTTTCTTCCCGGCTTGGCTCTGATTGGCTGTTTACGAAACTTCCCATGCACTGATTGGCTGTCCAGTCTGCTTTGATTTTGTGAATGAAGCAGAGAATACTATAAGAAGCCGTGAGCCAATCAGTTTGGGTGTTCCCCTTGAGTCAGAGCCGAAAGAGTGCGTGCAGGCTTTTTAAAGTTGCTTTGTGCAAAATACAGTAGCACAGCTACCGTCTTCGATTTCAAGCCTGAAAAGCCTGCCCACCAGAGACTCCAGCATTTTGCATCCAAGTTCTCAGAATGGACCGTAGTGGTCACAGCTGGAATTTTATGCTGATTTGAGTTCCAGGAGATTTGGGCTGACTCGCGGTCAGGAGTGACCAAGTTCTCAGAAGAGAACGTACCAGTGGCATATGGAATTTTATGCCGATTTGGGTTCCAGGAGATTTCGGGCTAAGTCCCAGTCAGGGTAAAACTCTCCCATAGAGTTCCCTGCACATAGGAAAGTCTAGTTTTCAACCCCAGTCCCAAAATAAGTGTGTATTTTCATCTGTATTTTGTATTTCACTGTGTGTAAGCGAATTTATGCCAAATAAATTACAATGTATTTCTCTACCTTGATCAAGGTTAAAAAGGTGTAAATAACCTGGTCTCCCGTGACTGCCACCATATCAAACACCTTTGCAAAAATGAAGTAGAAAACAACAACTGTATTACTCTGGTCTAATTTCCTAATCACCTTAAAATGTATTAGACATATCTTGAATTATAAAATGAACTACAAAATTAGAAAATAAGCTGTTCAAATACCAGGTCATACTGATACTTTCCTGCTGCTTTCATATATGTTGTTCAGTGTGCCTCTTTAATAGTCAAGACAAAAAATGGACTAAAGTTGTTAAAAACATAAGCATTGTATATGTTAATTGATTCATTTGCTAATTGTGATTCCTTTGTATGCATAAAAATTATAGTTCCTCTGTAGTTTGCACGTTACCTTATCTTTTCATCATGCAAAGTCTTTATCTGAAAGATAGCTAGTGAACCCCTCCATAAACCCATATTATAACTTGTAAATACTGTAATTGCATATAAAATTACTTTTAATCTGACCTTCCGTCGAGATCTGATGTCTCCAATCTCAAAGTAGAGAAGGTGGGAGTAAAACCCCCCAAGTGATGCTTCACTAAGATAAGTCCATATACTGTAGACATGCATGTAGAAACAGGTCTCAGGCTATAACCGAATCCCAGACAGTCAAATTAAATTTCAGAGGAGATGTCCCACGATGTCAATAAGCATATTGAGTTCACTTTTTATATTCATCAAGAACTCCCAGATAGCTACAGTACTGTACCCAGCTATCTGAACAAGCTCATCACCCCTACCACATGCAGCACTTATCACCTGAGATCAGACTCCAAAAGACTGTTCATGGTCCCAAGGCTCAACAAAGTATCCGGCCGTTCCTCCTTCTCTTACCGTAAACCCCAAAACTGGAACAACCTACCAGAGACTCTCACATCCACCACCAGTTTAAGTTATTTCAAATCTAAGGCTGTCTGATATTTTAATCTGGTCTGTAACTGTTTCATACGCCCATAAAATATATTTTCTTTAACTGTGCATGCAATGTCCTGTTCATTTATGTAACTGTATTTGGAACCATGTATTATTTGTCTCAACTCTGTGCCCAGGACATACTTGAAAACGAGAGGTAACTCTCAATGTATTACTTCCTGGTAAAATATTTTATAAATAAATAAACTTAGCCTGCAGGTTAACTAGCCCTATCTTTAAGGCACAAATCTATTAACTCTGCAACATAATAGCATGGTGGTAAACAAATGGGTGATATTTTAAAGTTTTTTTACTCACTCCGTTGTCGCGTGGATACTCATTAACTGTCAGCGTGTTCCAGCCAAAATCGGGTAGATAGAAGGTGAAGTTGTGAGGCGGTGCATCTGCTTAGTGGGTAAACATTTTACCCACAAAGCAGATGCACCGCCGCACAACTTCACCTTCTGTCTCCAAATCTCAGAAAAAATATCAAGGATCAGGCTTCCATACTTCACAATAAAAAAAAGACATCTTTTATTACATCTTTAAAAACCTTTCAAGATACCTCACGACCAGTTTTGACTCCAAATGCGTCATCATTAGGGGGAATATACTGCACCGACACACTTTATTCGAGCAAATACCCAGTATGTACCTGGCAGATACCTGGAATGCGCCGCTCCTCACCTCTGACAAGCCCCGTTGCGTTTGCATTCCCAGCCTGGGTTCATGCCTGGCTGACGGGCGGCTGATCTGTTAAATGCTAATGATTAGGATTTAATAGGCTGCAATGCTTCGCGTGTCTACCAGATGGCATAAATTCATGAATTGTAATGCAGTATATATATATATACTGTGCAGTATTGCAGCCAGCGGGAATAAAATGCTTCAATCCCTGCCTGGAAAATACCTGAATGCACTCGGGCAGAAAACAGTCACAAACCTCAATACACCCGGGTATACCCGAATTCGTGGGACTAGCCGAGCTCGAATAAAGTGTGTCGCCAGTGTACGATATATCACACATAGACAAATGATATGGATAAGGAGGGGGAGGGTGAAGGGAAAAGAGAAAGCTCTTGTTCCAACTTTGGTCAGTGATAAAGTACGGTGTAAAGAGGAATAAAAGTATATCAAATTTCAAATGACAGAATCCCTATATATATATGCACTCTTTACTAGGATATGATACAGGTAATAGCTGTTTGAGCTAGTAAAACATAATTTTAGTAAATTCAATATCAAATTAAAAATAGATAATGATTGGTGGGGAAAAAACGTGACCAATCATATGCACATGGACAAAGAAAAATACACACAAAAAAATAAAATAACTTAGAGAGGTACTACACTCAGCTTGGGGCTGAGCTGAGCTTGGGGCTGAGCATCATTTAACGCTGCAGGGTCATGTGATGGGACGTGACACCATGGCAACACGCGTCTAATGACGCTGTGGGTCACGTGACATCGCATCACGTGACCCGTGCGTCATTTGACGCCAGATTTTAGGTAAGGGGGAGCGAGCACAGGGGCTGGCAGGCAGGGGGCCACAGAGCACAAAGTTTACGCACCGCTGACTTAGATTTGACCACTGAAATAATGTATCAATACATTTTCACAGACCTTGGGAAAAGCATATGAATAAGATGTTAATAACCTGCAGATCCACTAAGCCCAATTAAGGTTAGAGCAGGGAAATAACGTAACGCTAAATAGGTCACACCAAAATTTGCCATTAATCACAACCAGAGCATGATTATCCTTATGTTATTTCAGGCAATAGGCTACGATGATGAAGGAGGTGAAAAAAGTTGTAGGCTAATATATTATTTTGGTATGGCACTCAGCCCTTTCCATTTAAATAGTTATGTGTCAGACCAAGATTTATATTAACATCTGATAAAGTATCATTTAGGTTCTGTAATAAACTGTGTAATGTATTTATTTCAAGTGAATGTAGGATATGTTTCTAACTGTTTCCATTATATGTTATTTATTATGTGCTAACGAAATTGTGTATACAATGACATTACAACTAAATATTGGAATAATTACAAAACGCTGGAAATTCTTAGCATTTATTCATACACTGTTAGATCACTGAGGCTGAAAAATAAAATGATCAAACAAAATGTTACATAAACAATATCAATTGATAAGAAACACCATTTTTTTAAATCTCTTCCTCTTTATACATTTAAGTAATGCAACTGTTACGTGGCTGGAACGCGTGTGTTTTTTTAATTGGAATGGATTTTTCCCAATGCGCATGTGTACTGGGTTGCTAACACGTCTCTGTGCTATTAATGTATCTGCTAATGCATTTAGCGCTACGATACTGCTTTTAGTGATGGATGCTATTTTTGCATATCATTAGTTTATTGAATACCCTTAAACTCAAGGAGAATAACATCTGTAACCTATTTAGGTAATGTCATGTTATTTGCCCTTATTTAGTGGAGCTTCATGCATCTGGGCCATAGACATTTATATAGCAAAGCCTTAAAGAGACAGTAATAACTGAACACAAAAATATACATAATCATATAAATAATGAACAATTATAATTCTTGTTTAAACCTCCTTTCTATAGAGCTCCCAGATCCAAATCCAGTACAATTCGCTATGCATTAAAAAAACATTTTATATTCACCTCCTCCTGTTTATTTATTTATTTTTGCTATACCTATGAATAAGTATACAATTGAATAGGTGAAAAGTTGCCTGCTTGAAGAAAATTCATAAGCATTGCAATTCATTTCCTTAGTTCAAATTGCTGATTTATGGTGGAATATATTGTCCTTTAGGCTCTCATTGTATAGTCCACATAAAAATGAGAACAGGGAAAAGTCAAAAGATAAATAACTCCTGGTATGAAACAATTTATAATTCTGTGCATTTTTTTGTTGTAAAGTAAATTGATCAAGTCTCATTTTTTTGTATTAGATGACAATTTGTCTTAATTTTGATGGGGCTAAAGTAAATTTAGAAATGTAATTCAGACGTTATTTTTTTTTTGGACAATTATTTGTAACAATTAATATTTACACCAGCAGTTAATCTTTCTATTGTCTTGTAGAAAAGCATTATATATTAATGTTTTAGGATATTTTCTTGCAACAAACCTATCAAAAAATTCAATGTCTGTTTTTTTAATTCAGAAGTCTCACTACACATTTGTTGTATATGTTGAAATTACCTCCTGCTATATTCTGCATTAAATAAGATGGATGACATGAATCATATGTCAGAAGTGTATTACATGTACACGGGTTACTGTAGATGGTCCAATGCATTGAAAAAAATAGAAACAGCAGCGCACTGCCAGGGAGTCAGGTGGTTTAAAAGATATAAATGTATTTATTCGTTCAAATAAACATCACCCACAGTGGTAGGTTCGCCTGTAGATGGTATTGTGTAATCTTCCATTATTCTTGTACTGTATATCAAAAATTCCAAAACGAGATATATGATTAAAATCAAGTGGTATGTGCAAAGGGGAGAGGATGGGGTATAATCACTCAACTAGATTACATCTATAATAGTAATTATGTGCTAGATTTATTTCCAAAGTGTAACAATCGCCTTCCCCCTTTACTGATCCATATCAGATGGGGGAAGGGTGTGCATCACTGTGAACTAAATTGAAGTAAACACTAACAGAGTGTGCACACTGAGTAAAGGATTCTCATGCATAGAGTTCACTTAGGAGCACACCTATTGCCTATTTTTAAACATAGCAGTTAATTATTTGCGTTTAAAACACAACAGTTGACACATAACTAATTGGGTTAAAAAGGAGTACACAGGTGGTGAGCCTAATGCAGCGCTGTCATAAAAAGAAGATATGTGGGTTATAACACTCTTATTTGTGAGGACATTTTCCAATATACATTTGTCTTAGACGATTATCCGTAATGCTGCTTAGTGTATTAGAGGTACTATTTTGGTCGTCAATAGCGTTATAGTGTAGCAGGGACAAGATGGTGAGGGACAGGAGTCACAATGACAGTTAGTCTCTCCATTATTGCATAGTGTAGGCTTGTTGTTCTTCATATACAGTATTTGCAAACATTATACTGATCCCCCACTGACTCTCTGGAACAAAGTAAATAGGGAATATATGAAGACTGGTATATGTCACAGAGTAGAGCTAAATGATTGGAAAGAAGAGAGAAAAGAAAGTTAGCAGATTTAGGCTTTAGTCATAATGTACACACTCTTCGGAACACTGCTACCTGGTTTGTTTATAGCTCTATGGCTTCTCTCAAATAGTTACTCTCAAATTGCATTACATATTTTACATTACATATCTATTTTAACTAGTGATGGATGGATTTTACACAGCTTTAAAAGCACAGCATGGGCATCAGATGCAAAGCCAGAGAAACCATTCACAGACATGTTTCAACCTTAATGGGTATCATCAGTGTGAAGTTGATTGTACTGCTGGCTTTGCATTTTCAAGACTGTAGGGTTTACCATCACGTTTTAAGTTATGGTGGGTGAAAAAGGCAACAAGAAACCTCTCCCGTATTGCATACAGCAAATAAAAAGATCACTTGTGAGCACATTCACATGTCTTAGGCAGGTCTGCAACCCTGCCTTTCACCATTATCCCCAGCATACAGTGCTTCCACTGCCGCAAGTGATTCTGGGAAATGACATGTAAATGAGCACAAAATGCCACCTTTTATCTCAAGTCCACATTACATGGAAAACCCTTAAGCCAATGCATGCTGCTTTTAACACAGCTGTCACATTGGAGGTAGCTTTGGGCATCTTTGTTTGTTTTTTGTTATATACATTTAGCCACACCCACTAGCACTCCTTTAGACACTTATATACATAAATGAATAGTGATAATAATAATGAAGTGCAAATAACACCACTTTAAACCAAAATAACAATAAATAATATACTGTCCTTAGAGAATGCAGCTCCCGACACAGGATTCAGACCAAATCCAACCCGCAATCGAAGTGTAACTTATGTAAGTGGAATACTTTGGGCTGATCCCTTTGAAAAAGTCGCTCTCTGGTGACGAAACGCGTCAGGGAATCCTAATTGCGCAATTACGTCATTAGACGCTGTGCATGCGCACGAGGCAGCTTTGAAGCGCGCGATTTATCCGGCAGCCATCGAAGTGAAGGAGGTGTTTTTCTGATGTATATTGACTGAATTCTCTCGGCGAATACCCCACGAGCCTCCTGTGAATAACATCATCTCCATGCAGCCCTGAGGGAGCCAAGAACTGTGGATCTTTACAGTGCAGAGACCGGATGGTGGTGAATTATTCACACAATGTTTTAATTGATTTTTACTCATGTGAGTGTAATTCTTCCCCCCCCCCCCCTTCCCTTTCCCTTTTATCATTAAATCAACAGTATTATGCTATGGGGCGTGTGCTCTCTATTCTTTTTCTTTTATATATGTATATATATATATATATATTTATATATTAATTAAAAGATTCAACAGCGCCTGGGTGTGTACTAGCCCCACAGTAGATTCCTGACAACAGACAGACCACAACAAATGTTAGCACAGATGACCGTATAAAACAATTGTAAAGATGTATTATTATAAAATATATATAGGAACTCAGATGTGGTCATAAGTATTGGTGGTGAGTGTGTGTAAAATATAAAAAATATAAAAAATTGTATATGTATATTTGTTGTTTGTTAAAAAATATATTGAATAAAAACTGATGAATGATGAACTATTATTGCAAAAAACACTGAAAAATATGATTATCAAAATATAAAATGATTGGGTGAAATGTATTAACCAAAAAATGAAAATGTTATAAAAATAAAAAATGAAAAATAAAAAAACCGTGTACAAAATGAACTAAGAAAATATATGTGTTTTTCACCTTTTGGGTGATGAATCCTTTTATTGTATTTTGGAGGAAGACCCCATGGAGAATTTTCAGACACAATTTAGGTACTTTTTATATAAAGCCCTAAATCTGGATATTATAAATAAAGCTGAATTTAATTTTTTGTATATTCGAGCTCCAAGAACACCCATATTCTATCACATCCCCAAATTACATAAACATCTTACAGTTTCTCCCGGTAGACCTATTGTCTCTGGTATAGAGTCGATGACGTCCAGCGTGTCCCAATATGTAGATTATTTTTTACAGCCTGTAGTCACCAAATTAAGGTCATACTTAAGGGACACGCTGCACGTCATCAACTCTATCTCAGACATTCCATGGAAACCCACCTACATCTGGGCAACATGTGACGTAGCATCGCTATACACTTGCATCAAACATAATAAAGGTCTAACAGCAGTAAAATATTTCCTAGATCAAGAAGTTAAAATTGGTAATATTCAAACCACATTTATTTTGCAGACCATACAATTTATTTTAACTCATAATTACTTTTTATTTGAAGAATCTTATTATTTACAGACCTGTGGAATGGCCATGGGAACCAGGTTTGCCCCCAGTTATGCTAACCTCTACATGGGATGGAGGGAGGATCTCCATGTGTGGGGCAATTCAGGACTGGGGGCGAGCTTGGTGTTCTATGGCCGTTACAAAGATGATCTCATTATCATCTGGGATGGACATCAGGACGAACTTGAAATTCAATTAAATTAATTTAATAACAATAATATGGATTTAAAATTCACCTTTGAAACAAATAAGGATAAAATGGTCTTCTTGGATCTTGAACTCAGTATCAGTGAAGAGTCTAAGATTGTCACTAAAACACATTTAAAAAAAGTTGCAGCCAATGGCTACCTTCACAGCAAAAGTAATCATTACAAAAAATGGTTGGACAATATCCCCAGGGGCCAGTTTCTTAGAGTCAGGAGAATTTTTTCTCTTGACTCTGACTACCTGGCCCAGGGGGATTTGTTGGTTAAAAGATTTCTATCAAAAGGATACAATCCACATGTCATATATGAAACTTTAAGACAGGTCGATGCACTCAATCGCGCCTCCCTGCTGGAGAAAAGATTAGGAAACAAATCAAAAAACAAAATATCACATGATTCAAAATCATTGAATAATTCCCCTCTCTTTATTACAACATATAATAATACTGCACGGGGTATCATATCCATTCTGAATCGACATTGGAGTATAAATTTGAGAGACCCAATTATAGGTAACAAATTACCACCAAAAATACCTGTAGTTTATCAAAAAGCAAGAAATCTAAAAACAATGTTAGCACCAAGTCGTTTAAAACAAAATGTGGACTATTCTAATAACAAAGATATATTGAAAAATGGAAACTTTACTTGTGGGCGTACAAGATGTTTGACATGTGGACATCTAAACATAGTAGATCAAATCACATCACATTTCAATCAAACAGTTCATACTGTGAAGGGTCATGTGAATTGCCTATCAATATTTATAGTTTATATCATCACATGCCCCTGTGGCTATCAATACATAGGCAGGACAGCACGTGCTTTGAGTACGTGTATCCTGGAACATAGGCGTAATATTATTCATGGCATGACCACTCAGTCTTTCAAGACATTACCTTGAAAACCATAACAAAGATACTTCTTCACTTTCCATATCAGGTTTAGAACATATTCCTTCAAATTTGTTAAGTGGTGACAGATACAAAAAACTAAACACCAGAGAGACTTATTGGATCTACGTATTAGATACGTTGAGTCCAAGAGGTCTCAATGATTGCAGTGATACAAGCACCATAGTGTAAAGAGGTCCCTACATACACAACTCATATGGAGGAACGGAGGTCTGGGTTGAACATGTTCAGCATATAGTTACATAGTTACATAGTAGATGAGGTTGAAAAAAGATGTAGGTCCATCAAGTTCAACCCATGCTAAATTTAGACAACAGATACTTTATCTTATATCTATACTTACTTATTGATCCAGAGGAAGGCAAACAAAAAAACCCATTAAGGGGAAAAATGAATTCCTTCCTGACTCCAAGAATTGGCAATCGGATTAATCCCTGGATCAACATCCTTCCCATGTATACTTATTTGGTATATCCCTGTATACCTTTCCCATCTAAAAAGATGTCCAACCTTTTTTTGAACAAATCTATTGTATCTGCCATCACAGTCTCCATGGGTAATGAATTCCACATTTTAACTGCCCTTACAGTAAAGAACCCTTTCCTTTGTTGCTGGTGAAATTTCCTTTCCTCCAACCTTAAGGGATGGCCCCGAGTCCTTTGTACTGCCAGTGGGATGAATAGTTCTTTTGAAAGCTCCTTGTATTGTCCCTGGATATATTTGTATATAGTTATCATATCCCCTCTTAGACGCCTCTTTTCTAATGTAAATAAATCTAATTTAGCTAGCCTCTCCTCATAAGTTAGATTGTCCATCCCCTTTATTAATTTGGTGGCTCTTCTCTGCACTCTCTCTAGTTCCATAATGTCTTTTCTTAGGATTGGTGCCCAAAATTGTACTCCATATTCAAGGTGTGGTCTTACTAATGCTTTGTAAAGGGGCATAATTATGTTTACTTCCCTTCCATCCATTGCCCGTTTGATGCAAGATAAAATCTTGTTTGCCTTTGCAGCTACTGCATGACATTGGGCACTATTGCTAAGCCTGCTGTCTACTAGCACTCCTAAATCCTTCTCCATCAAGGATTCCCCCAATTTATCCCCATTTAATTTATAAGTCGCTTTTTTATTCTTGCATCCCAAATGCATAACCCTACATTTATCTGTATTAAACCTTATCTGCCAATTACCTGCCCACGTTTCCAGTCTCTCCAAGTCCTTCTGAAGAGAAATTACATCCTGCTCTGATTCTATTACCTTACACAATTTAGTATCATCAGCAAAGATGGAGACTTTGCTCTCGATCCCAACCTCAAGGTCATTAATAAACAAGTTAAAAACCAGGGGTCCCAGTACCGATCCCTGAAGTACTCCACTCACGACTTTAGCCCAACCTGAAAAAATTCCATTTATGACAATCCTCTGTTGTCTGTCCTTTAACCAGTTTTCAATCCAGGTACATATATTATTACTGAGTCCAATTTCTTTATTTTGTACACCAACCTCTTGTGTGAAACTGTATCAAAAGCCTTTGCAAAATCTAAGTAGACCACATCAACTGCATTACCCTGGTCTAAATTCCTACTTACCTCCTCAATGAAGCAAATAAGGTTAGTTTGGCAAGATCTATCCTTCATAAATCCATGCTGACTATTACTAATAATTTTGTTTTCCATTAGGTATTCCTGAATATTATCCCGTATTAAACCTTCAAGTAGTTTCCCTACTATTGAAGTCAGGCTTACAGGTCTGTAATTTCCCGGTTGTGATCTAGCTCCCTTTTTAAATATATACACCACATCTGCTTTACGCCAATCTTGTGGTACTGAGCCTGTGGAAATGGAGTCCTTGAATATTAAATATAATGGTTTTGCTATTACTGAGCTTAACTCCTTGAGAACTCTTGGATGTATGCCATTGGGGCCAGGTGCCTTATTTACTTTAATTTTTTCAAGTCGCTTATGAACTTCTTCCTCAGTTAACCAATTGTTCATTAATATGAAGGTTGTGGCTTCCTCCTGCGGCACTACTATTGAACTTGATTCTTCCCTGGTAAACACAGAGGCAAATTTTTTTTTAATACCTCAGCTTTTTCCTTATCTCCAATAATCTGCCTACCCATCTCACACTGAAAGGGTCCTTTATTTTATTTTCTCATTTTTTTGTTATTAAGGTACTTAAAGAACATTTTAGGGTTGACCTTACTTTCTATTTCAATCCTTTTTTCATTATCCATTATCCATTTTTGCTAAAGCATGTTCCCTTTGTTCCTTTATGTGGACTGTGGCAGATGGGAGGTTTCTTGGCCAGTTCTGATATCACACAATTTATATACGCAGAGTAGTTAGGTCACTTGAATTTATATTTAACACACATCCTTATTTTTATACATTAAATAAATCAACAAATTTAATCATTTTCACTTTTTCACTATTAATCTATTACACATAGATAAATTTAATTTATTTTACATACAAATTTGTACTATACATATATATGAATTATATTATATAATTAAAATATTATTGTTAAGAGCACATGACAATTAGATCATAACATTTTCATTCATTATACTTTTAAAGATGATTAAATTTATATAAATTATACCATCTGGATTGCTAGTTTTGCTCTTTATTTCTCTCCTTGGGCGATCCCTCCTACATATATATGAATCTTTGAATTCTTTGAGAGGAAAAAACCTTTATATTATATCATTCTGTTCATTAAGTCTAGTATTCATAGGCATCTATATTTAACTACATGTTATAACCTGTAGTCCAAAGAACTACAGGAAAGTCATATTGTTTATCATCAATTTGGTACATTCGATAAACATCTAATGAATATTCCATTTAGATTTGTCTATAAATATATCATTTATATTATATCTGTGGCATGGTCCCTTCTATGTCTTTATGAATCAAGATATTATAAAATACTCACATCATTTGGATCCTTTCTGAGCAGAGATCAAAAGATCTCCATGTTAACTATTAACATCATGAATCTAGACATGTCTTCTAATAATTTTTTCCATCCTGATGGATATATTCCATCAGTGTTGTTTAGTTGAAGTTCAAATTCATGTACAATATTGTCTGTTATATATATTTATTATATTTTTTATTTTTCATTTATTATGATAATCATGTCATAAAGATTATTTGTGTATGTTTTTATTGTCTTTCCTTTTTTCATTTTCATTTAGTAATCAACTTTTGATCAATATACAGTTGCTTTTCCAAGTAAATTTTATTAAGATACAAGCTATTTAACAAAATGTTTACATGGTTAATTTTATTATTTGAAAACAATCATCTTATATCTCACTTATATGTTTATTCCATTATATCTATATTATCCAAAAAAAGCCTATATCATAATGATGCAATAATATTATAATATATGCATCTAAATTAAGAGTAAACATTTACTAATATTGTAATAATAATTTTCTATATCTCTGTCATTTTATTAATTCCAGATTATACATTCAAAAATTGTTGCTTCACAATCATGTGACTGCAATTATCTATTATTCATTTACCAATTAATATAGGATAACAATTTAATATAAACATAGCAACTTCTAAAAACAAGTTGATAACATTGTTTTTAATATATATTTGCAGTTACATGCTTATAAATGTGAAATCTATGTATGTCGGTATTTTGATTATATTTCATCTTATCTATATCATTGTGTTTTATATAGTTATTAGTTAATATGTACAAAGTAGTTCAATTACAACTCAATATGGTTAGCACAGATGACCCAATTTAGGGTAATATTGGGTGTATTTTACTTGAAATTTGCAATTGGATGGAAACTCCTTTAAATAGTAGCCCAATTAGAATGCACGTTATCCCCTGATGAAATCCGTCAATCGGAAGAAACGCATAAGGCACGTGGTTTCAAGGAGCTACGTTTGGTGGAATAGCTTGTGCGTCTGCTGCCAGGAGAGGGAGGATGTTCCCTGAGCCACACACAGCATCTAATGATGGAACAACATACTGTATACCTGAATTTCCGGAGGGACATCTGTGATGCACCGGTAGCAGTGAGGTCTGATGTACTGAAGTAAACATTCGGCGAGCAGCTACTTGTTGGCGCATGGGTTTACCCATACAATGCTTATTTTGCATTGACAAATTGTGAGTGTGCATTTGTCTTGTGATTTTTTCTTAAAATTTTGTTACCAGATTTTACACATGGATCGGGCGCTTTTTCTCTTGTTTCTCCAATATATATATATATATATATAATGTGATAATGTTTGGGGTTTCTCAGAGCTTGTTGGGTATCTGAGTGTTTATTAACTTTGTGCAGCTGATCTTAGCTGTTTTTGGGAGCTTAGTGTCCCCTCCCCCCCCCAAGGTTTAAGCTCGCCCTTCCCCACTTTCCAAGTTGGTGAGTCCATTCTATTTTGCTGGGTTACGACAGATCCAATGCAGATCATTCTTCCTGTAATTATACAGGTAAATAAGAATTTTAACTCAGGTAGTGTTAGGACCTGCTAACGGTCATGCCATGAAGTGGCAGCAGGCTTAAGACGCTTTGGCCAAAGGGTTAAACAAAATTACTATTTTTCAAGAGAATATATAGGTATTGCACTGTGTATTTTTGTCACATTGGAAGTAGCTTTAGACATCTTTGTTTGTTTTTTGTTGTTTACATTTAGCCACGCCCACTAGCACTCCTTTAGACACTTATATACATTTATATTATGTGGTAATTTTGGGGATTTCTCAGAGCTTGTTGTGTATCTGTGTGTTTTTTATACAATTTATTAAGTGATTTTAAAGGAGAAGCGGTCTCGAGGTCCTCCAGTCACAAGAAGAGATTAAAAATGAGCATTGGAGTGAAAATCTCTACACGAGTGACACCACCAAGTTGGAGTCAAAGTGAAAAGCTGATGATGCTGGATATAAAAAAGATAAGCCATCTAGTGATGTCACCATGTAGACAGAGACAACGCGCAGAGTTTTCAACTTGTTCCATCACCACAGCAGCTGATGATGAATGTGATATCTCTGGACACAAACCGCACACTGCCGATACCAAGGGCGCCATGATCTTCACTCATGCCGATATATACCCTGAGACAGATTGACCTTGAGATAAGCTTTGACAGGAACAGTCAGCTTATCTTTCGTGTATCCAGCTTCACCAGCTCTTCACTTCAACTCCGACTAGGTGACATCACTCGTGTAGAGATTTTCTCTCGAATGCTCATTTTTAATCTGCCTTTGTTAGTGAAGATCCTCAAGACCATATCTCCTTTTAATCACTTAATAAATTGTATTCAGAATTATGCTATGGAGCTTGCGCTCTTTCTTTTTTTTCTCTTTAGATATCTATGTGGTTCGGCTACATCTCTCTCTCTCTCTCTCTCTCTCTCTCGTCAGCAATATCGCTTCAATTACGTTGGGCAGAAATTTTTTAACGCACAGCCTTGTGCCATTACACAACATAGGTGGGTTGAGATTGCGAAGCAGCATGATGGGTGACCCAACTACTGTGACACACAGCACAGTCACACACATCACACACCTGCCTGGAGTCTCTTAATGCAGATTTCCAAGTTGTGAGCCACCATTTTTAAACTCCCATACCTCACAAGGTGCATAGCATTGGGAATATATATATACGCACACACAGCAGACGACGGGCACAGCGCGCGCACACACCTGGCTGAGTCTCTTAATGCAGCTTACCAAGTTTTGAGATCTGCCATTGTTACACTCCATGAGGTGCGAGAACCGCCATTGTCACACTCCATGAGGTGCATAGCACTATGGGAAATGTAGTTCTTTGCCATCACGTGATGTCACTGGGGGCGGGTAGTTCTTTGCCATCGCGTGATGTCACTGGGGGCGGGGTTTGTGTGTTGCAATGTAACATATATATATATTCTGAATACATACTGTATATATATATATATATATATATATATATATATATATGTGACAGAAACCAGGGGATGGTAATAAATTCCATATATAGGGCTCCCAGGATACTGAACAGTTTCTATCCTGTTTGGCCTGGGAGTGCAGCCTTATAATACATGCACTCCATCCCACAGTTTGGCAAGCGCTGGAACTGAGGGATGAGAGATCCAGACCAGAGTTTGTCTGCTGCCTGATTTCTGTCACCTGTCATGCTAATTAGAAATCAGGTATGTAAGACTGATTTCCTGTTTCCTCTCCCCTGTCCCCAAGAGCCTGGAGACAGGAAGGCTGCTGGAAGCAGAGAGGGGAAAAAGCCTCTCCCCAAACAGGTTAAATGTTTATGTTCCTTTTTGTCTAAAACTGAAAAGTACCTTGTTTGTTGTTGGAAGTGGAAAAGCCACTTCCACCCTGAGTTAGGGAAAATCTAAGTTAAGTTATCACTCAGGTGAGCAGCTTTTTGTTTTGATGTGTTTCTATTGTATGCACTGTGGCAGTCTCAGTGCCTGGGACTGAATAAACCAGGCATAGCCTGCTTAAAGGAACAGCACGTGACGCCTCGTCATTTAACCTACCCTAAAAGACCGTGTTCTAACAGTCCCGGACAGACGGCGGAGCCCCAGAGTAAGCCGTTTGTCACTATATATATATATATATATATATACATACATTTTACAGTAAGTTATGGTGGGTGAAAAAGGCGACAGAAAACCTCCACCATTAGCATATAGCCAATTAAAAATATCACTTATGAGCACATTCACATGTCTTAGACAGGTCTGCAACCCTGCCTTTCAACCATTATCGACACGCATACAGTGCTCCCACTGCAGGAAGAGTATTCTGGGAAATGACATGCAAATGAGCACACATTGTGTCACCTTTTGCCTGGAATATCCATTCACATGGAACCCATTTAAGCTGATGTATCGCCGTTCACACAGCTTTTAAACACAACATGGGACTAGCAAAGCAAGTACCAACCACTCACAGACATGTTTCAACCTAGATTGTTATCATCAGTGTGAGGTTGGTTTATACTTGCTTTGAAATATTTCTAGGCCGGGCTCCATGGCCATGGGCTCCATGTGAATGGATATTCCAGGCAAAAGGTCCCACGAGGACCGAAACATTGGACATGTGTGTGCTGTTTTACATCTGATTACAGGTCTTATTTACTTACCACCGAGTGCTGTCTTTTGTTTGCTCTTGGTAGAGTAGACTTCTTTTTTTCTACTAATCCTTATAGGACATACACCGCTATAGTTTTCTATGCATTGGAGTGCCAGCCGCTTCCTTATTCTCTCTCTCTTCTTTTTTTTTTTTTTTTGCGAGCTTTCGAGATACACTGATCTCTTCTTCCGGTGATTTAGTTGTGCTACAATCTCTCACATTTCCACACCTACCCACACCATTTATATCCACTCCACACACACCTTTTGTAAAGCACTGTATATACTGTGGGCTCTCCATTCATTTATATTCACACAGATACACACACACTCTTACATCACTTGCTTTCAGGAACCTTTTGACACCTCTAGCCATAAAACACATCCACACCGGGGGAAGGACTAGCATAGATAACATTCCAAGATACACTGTTTTTAAGTATACCTTTTGCTTGCTTCATTCATTGTAACATCGCCGGAAGAAGAGATCAGTGTATCTCGAAAGCATTTCGTTAGCCACAGAACGGTATCATCTATTTATTTTTTGATTATATATATATATATATATATAGAATAAGGAAGCAGCTATATACTATATATACACTAATTAAGAATTAGTCATTGGACTTTTGAATAATACCTACTGCACATGGTTTGGTAAAGAGGAGTGTCCCATTTCATAATCAAGTATTATTGTGTACAGGCATACCCCGGTTTCAGGACACTCACTATAAGTACACTCATGAGTAAGGACATATCGCCCAATAGGCAAACGGCAGATCGCGCATGTGCCTGTAAAAACGTCCTGAACAGCAATACCGGCTCCCTACCTGTACCGAAGCTGTGCGCAAGCGGGGAGACTATAGAGCCTGTTACAAATGCCTTATTTACATCAGTTATGCACGTATATGACGATTGCAGTACAGTACATGCATCACTAAGTGGGGAAAAGGTAGTGCTTCACTTTAAGTACATTTTCGCTTTACATACATGCTCCGGTCCCATTGCGTACGTTAATGCGGGGTATGCCTGTATATTGAATACACTATAAGCATGGATCAACATATGTTTTTCCTTGAGTAAGAATGGGATGAGTTCAAATCAGAGAGAAAAAGTGGAAACCCTATTTCAGGGAACTGATGAATCTTTCTGTGAAACTTTGTCTGACTTAAAATCATTTCTTTCAGAATTAGAAAAGCGTTTGAAACGGGAAACAAGACTTATGTGGGATATTACGTGTCTGGAGAACTACCAAAAGGTTAGTATACTTCTGAGGGGATTAAGTTTAAAAAAAAAAAAACATACCTTTGCTAATTATAAATCTTTGATTGGCAATTGGAACAAGATTTTCACTGATTACTCTTTCAAAGTTATGGATCTTATTACACTACATAAACATCATGGATGCAAACAAGTGCAAAAGGCTTTTTCTGCTCCATCAAAACTAATGATACACAAATCACACAAGGGTTTATAGACCTTGACCTTCTACAACAACAAACTATGGATACAGTATGTATGAAAAGGATATTATTAATTGAAAACAGAATACAGCATGTAAGCTATAATTAGCTTTTAAAAGACCACTGGGAGACAAGCGCCACCTCTCACCGCCCCGAACCGGACGGGAACTCCGGATGGACCCCTCGTTGGTATGCTGGGGACGCTGGAGGCTCTGCTCCATCGCCGATTCCCGGATGTTGACGTCACTTCCGGTTTCGCTGCTGCGGTGTAGGCTGGGATTCCTCTCTCCACAGTCGCGTCACAAATGGGCGGTACCACTCTACACGTTTCGCCAACCAATGATTCGGCTTCCTCAGGAGTATACCTCCCCCCACACTAAACAAGCCTTATATGCTAGCATCAATAAAAAAGTGATCAGTGCTACGTAAAGCAGCATTAATAGGAAATTGGAGACACATAGTGTGTCCAACCATTTTGCTAAATTCCATCAAGGGGATAATACCGGTTTAACCTTTATTGGAATTGAACATGTCCAACAACACTGGCGAGGGGGAGATAGAAACCTGGAGTTAAGAAAAAGTGAGACCTTTTGACTCCATAGAATGAGGACAATGGCTCTTAGAGGTCTAAATTTAGAAATTGATATTGCCCCTTTCCTCTGAGTGTGATCTGATGTACTTTTTGCTGACTATGTTACTAATACTGTTCTCTCCTTTCCCTCCCCTTTTTTCTTCCCTGGCAATATTGAGGGATCATTAAGTCTACGAATATACTGCTAGATCGAGCTTTTTGTTTAATATCTGTATTGGTCCCTTTAAGTGTCCCTTCAGGATAAAAAGTATTTTGTGTAAAAATACTTTGTATATTTTTGTATTTTTTAATGATTTTTGTGGCTTGTATAAGTCACTTTTATGGCCCCTGTATAAGTCATCTAATATGGATAGATCAGAATTGTTTTATAATGTAAGCCATACTTAATAACCCATTAAGGTGAAACAGCGCCCGTTATTTTGTTATCCCTATGTGAGCAGGTTTAGATGTTTTTTTACCGATTTTTCATCTGTCTATATGAAGTTAATAATCCCATGTTTCTGGTAGCCTATCGGAATGCAGGTGTTCAGGTGACAACATGTAGCACTGATCACTTTTTTATTGATGCTAGCATATATGGCTTGTTTAGTGTGGGGGGAGTTACACTCCTGAGGAAGCTGAATCATTGGTTGGCGAAACGCGTAGAGTGGTACCGCCCATTTGTGACGCGACTGTGGAGAGAGGAATCCCAGCCTACACCGTAGCAGCGAAACCGGAAGTGATGTCAACATCCGGGAATCGGCGACACAGCAGAGCCTCCAGTGTTCACAGCATACCAACGAGGGGTCCAGCCGGAGTTCCCGTCCGGTTCGGTGCAGTGAGAGGCGGTGTTTGTCTCCCAGTGGTCATTTAAAAGCTAATTATAGCTTACATGCTGTTTTATATCTGCAACACTGTAAGTGTGCACTTTTTAGAGTTTTATAAATTGTTGGTATCATATGATCTGTGCTATTTGCGTTAATTTCTCTCTTGCTGAGGTCTCAATCCCCCAGTGAAGGGGCAACTCTGCATTTCCTGAAATCTACGGCCAGCCCTTAGTCACCTCTGCTTGAAAATTACTACCTTCTTGTGAGTAGGTTGCTCATAGGGGCCAAGTTTCACTAGGGACTTTAATATTGGTTACATCTACACTTAGATTGTTGTTTTTGTGTGTTTATACTCCCCATGCTCCTCCATAACAACGCAGGAGACTCAGATCTACTGTGAGCAAGCAGGTATGCACCATGCCACACTGTGTAATGGCAGAATCTCCCAGAGAGGGGGGGAAACACTGTTACATACAGAATGCTGATAAGGGAGGTGGTGTAGTTGTCATGGATAAGGTTTATTATTACAATTAAACTTTACGCCAGCTAAATGTTAGCAATTCTTATGAGGTTCTGAAGGTTAATTCAACTATTTGTTTTCTAAAATCTATGTTGAATCTTTTGGAGTTGGGCTTGGATGATGGTATTTTAACAGAGGTTGAGTTCAAATATCTATATAGGGATAAGCCCATCATACCAATGTTTCATCATCTCCCCAAGGCACACAAAAAATCCTTTGTGCCCTTGGGGAGACCTATAGTATCAGAGATTGGCTCCCTAAATGAAGGTTTGTCTGAGTACTGTATGTGGAAGTTTTTCTGCAACCCTTAATGGGGGATTAATCCTATTTTATTAGGTATACCAAACATCCTGTGTGTAATAGATTTGATCAATTGGAGATCAACAAACATGTGGGTTACCATGGATGTCCCATCTCTAAATTCTTATATTAGGCATGAGGATGGTATGAAAGCAAGGAGGTATTTCTTTGTAAATTATTGTAATTATCCAATAGTTCAGATTTATTTTTTGCTTGTGGCAGTAGACTTTTTGTTGAAACCTAATAATTTCATGTTTGATGGTGTTTACAATCTTCAGAGATGTAGAATTGCAATGGGGGCAAAGTTCGCTCCCTCCTATGTTAACCTTTTTATGGGTTGGTGGGATGGTGATATAGTTAAAAGAAAAAAACCCATCCTGAATCTGGACTACAAGTAAAAACATGTGGTGGATGAATGGTGTAGTTTTACAGCTAGAAGAGCAGTGACTCTGCAAAAGGTTTTGTCTCCATGTCTATATTAAACTAAAATGCAACAGACATTAACCTGGTTAGCCAATTCAGGAATGTATAATTGTGATTTTAGGACATGTAAGTGTTCCAAATTTGTTGTCAAGTCTTAAACTTTCTCTAGCAGTAATATACAAAAACTGTATTCAATAAAACATGTGACAGTCATGGACTCTGTATGTTAGCAGGTTACATTATGCAGGCTTTCCATGGTGTGAGTGGTTAACTTCTCTGGAGAGGCAGTGTGCAGGTGCATCCAATTCAGACTGAACTCCTGATAGCAAAGGGTTACTTGTGGCAGTCAGTAAACTGCCAGAGCTGAAGAGACTTTTCCCCAACCAGTAGGACACTGGTTGTATGGTTCCCAGGCCTACTGGATGCAGGGCCTGCTGGGATCCACCACCATCAGCCAGCAGAGAAAGCAGGACTGCCTTTCTGCAAGGTGCAATACTATCCACAGGGATTGCTTGGAAACTCCTGGGTTGGATTTCCCAGCACCTTAAGCTAAGGACTATGCATTTTGTATTTTACAGTTTGCAGTGTTAATAACTGGAAGTTAACGTAGCTACCCAGTTTGGCAGTAAGGGCCATGGATGTTTAGTTAGCCTCCCTACTGTGGCGTAGGCTTTTGTTTTATGGTTTGTGTTTGGCCTTTAAAGGGGCAGTGCCCCTTTTTTACGTCCCTGTGTTATGATGTGGAAAAAGAAAACACTAAGTTATTTAAGGCCTAAAATATACTGCGTGGACTCTTACTGACCCTACCACCAGGCCGTCCTGCCACAAACAATATATCAATTGTAATTCAGTTAACATTGTTTAATTACTCACATGTAAATGTGGAATGCAATATGCGGGTTGTATAACCAGACATCTCAAGGTATGAATCAGGGAACACATAAGACCATTAGGATTGGAGATTCCCAGTGTCAAGGCCATTTTCTAGTTTTCATATCTCGGATGTATCTTTTCTGTCCTTTCAAGGTATACAGAAGATTGTCCCCAATGTAAGAGGTGGAGACATTTTTGATAATTTATGTAAAGTAAGAGAGATGTTTTTTGGATTGTTTAATTAAATACTAGTAGCCAAGGAGGCTTGAATAAAGAGTGGGATGTTTCACATTTGTAATAAGGAATTGAATATTAGATCCCCTCTTTAAATTTTAAATGTATTTTTTTTTTAATTCATCTTTCTTTCTATGAATTGGATACTGTACATCAACTTGTGGTAACTTAAAAATGCAGTATTAGTGCCCCCACAAACTGACTTATTTTTATCATGCAATACATCAACATTGTACTGCCAAAATAAAGCACTTTTTATCGGATTCGTTAAAAGAATCAGATCCGATAAAAACAGGCCAAATACCGCTTTTTTTGGTAAAAATATTTATACATCAATATTTATCGTTACGGAATGAATGCCAGAAATCCTGTAAAAATTTTAACGGGAACGAATCAAATCGTACATAATTGGTTGGTGTGTACCATGTGAATCCTTCACTTTAAGGTGATGTCACAGCACCCATAAAGGGAAGAAAACACATGTTTTTGATCTATTTGAACTGATTTCCATTTTTATGTTAATTTTTCTGTACCACCTCGCAAGGATAATTGTGTATGGTTTTGTGTTTTTATTTTTCATGGTCATCAGGCAGAGATTATTTATTGGTTTTATTTGTATGGTTGGGCATCGTCCATTTATTGGATTGATCTCTGTGTGCCCCAGAGTATAAGGAGGACGTCCTTAATCCCAGCAGGGGTAAATAAACATTTATTTATTTACTGTGTTCATTGATTGGCACTGCTGCTATTTAGGTCCATGTTGAGGGCTTTGGGAGCCACAGTGAAAATCAATAGATTTAATGGCTTAGTATTTATTATGTTATGATGTATTCTAATGTTTATTTTGTTTTATGTATATTTGTATATTTTTCATTGGAGAAAAGTCCTATCAGGCACATTTGTTATTATTGTGGGTAGATGATCTGGGTGGGTGGTTATGCCTTCTGGGTTGGGGTGGCAAGAGGAGTTAACCCCTTAATTACCATATTAATTAGCCAATAAGGTAATGAAGGAGGAATATTAATGAATTTTAAAATTGTTAATTATTATGTATTTATTATTATACAGTAGCTTACCATCGATTGCCTATGCTGCTATCTAGGCTACCCATTGAGAGGGCCTAGTTATCCACAGTGACAATCGAGGGTTTTATGGGATGGATTGCACCTCAATGAAGAGGGATATTCTGTGCTAGGGGGGAGAATGTTAAAAAGGTTGGAGAAGATTTTAAATTAGGGTGGAGGGGGAGGGGAATTAATCAGATAATGAACTAAATAGATGAGGAAACAAGGGGTTATGGATCTAGAATAGGGGCAAGTGCGAGTTTGACAAGCAGCGAGACATTAATAGTAAATACAGATAATAATAGAAAACTTCTATAAACTAAACCAAATTGCCCCAGAAAGGAAGGAGAAGATAAGATAATACTGTAGTACAGGCTGAAAATAATTAAATGCATGCTTGCTAATGCAAGAAGCCTGACAGATAAAATGGGGGAGCTTGAATCAATAGCTACAAGGGAGCAGTATGATATCATAGGCATTACTGAAACAGTTAATTTAGAGGGTTATTCTCTTTTTCAGAAGGATCGAACAAATAGAAGTGGAGGTGGAGTATGCTTATATGTTAAACCAGATCTAAAACCTATTATAAGGGAAGATGTTTATGAAGGGAATTATGAAAATGTAGAGACCTTGTGGATAGAAATTAGCAATGGAGGTAAAAGTCTAAAGAAAATGTTTGTGGGAATATGCTATAAACCACCAAATATCAGTGAGATCGAGGAAGCTAAAATAATTTTGCAAATGGAGAAGGCATCAAAACTAGGTCATTAGGGAGAAGGAGTGGCTCAGTGAGTAAAGACACTGACTGGCACTGAGAGCCAGGTTCAATTCCCAGTTTCGACCCCTTGTGACCTTGGGCAAGTCACCTTATCTCCCTGTGCCTCAGGCACCAAAAAACATAGATTGTAAGCTCCATGGGGCAGGGACCTGTGCCTGCAAAATGTCTCTGTAAAGCGCTAAGTATAACTAGCAGCGCTATATAAGAACATGCTATTATTATTATTATTATTATTATTATTATTATGTTTGCATAATGGGTGATTTTAATTATCCAGACATAGACTAGGGCAATGAGATTAGCATTACAGCAGAAGAAACAGGTTTTTGGGGGTGCTTAAAGACAATTATATGACCCAAATTATTGAGGAACAACCTGGAAATGGGCAATACTGGATTTGGTAATATCAAACAATGTAGAAGTAATAACAAATATTCAAGTCCTGGAATATTTGGGTAACAGTGATCATACCATTGTCTCATTTGAAATAAATGATCAAAAAACAGATTACTTGGGTTCATCAAAGACCTTAAACTTTAGAAAAGCAGATTTTAATAAACTGAGGGCTAATCTACAAATAATACACTGGGTTGATGTTTTTGCAGGGAAAAATGTAGAAGATAAATGGGAAGTCTTTAAAACATTGTTAGAAAAGCACACTTATCAGTGTATACCCTTGGGTAATAAGTATAAAAGATTTAAGTCAAAACCAATGTGGCTAAATAAACAAATAATCAGAGGTATTAAACAAATTCTTTGCCTCTGTGTTTACCAGGGAATAATCAATTTCAATTGTAGTCCCACAGGAGGAAGACACAACCTCCATATTAATGAACAATTGGTTAACTGAGGAAGTACAGGTAGTTCATAGACAGCTTGAAAACATTAAAGTAAATAAGGTACCCGGCCCTGATGGCATACATACAAGAGATCTCAAGGAGTTAAGCTCAGTAATAGCCAAACCATTACATTTAATATTCAAGGACTCCATTTCCACAGGCTCAGTACCACAAAATTGGCGTAAAGCAGATGTGGTGCGTATATTTATAAAGGGAGCTAGATCCCAACCGTGGAATCACAGACCTGTAAGCCTGACTTCAATAATGGGGAAACTACTTGAAGGTTTAATACGGGATAATATTCAGGAATACCTAATGGAAAACAAAATTATTAGTAATAGTCAGCATGGATTTATGAAGGATAGATCATGCCAAACTAACCTTATTTGTTTCTTTGAGGGGGTAAGTAGGAATTTAGACCAGGGTAATGCAGTTGATGTCGTCTACGTAGATTTTGCAAATCCTTTTGATACGGTTCCACACAAGAAATGGTGTACAAAATAAAGCAAATTTGACTCAGTAAAAATATATGCACCTGAATTGAAAACTGGTTGAAAACTGGTTGAAGTACAGACAACAGAGTGTTGTCATAAATGGAACTTTTTCAGGTTGGGCTAGGGTCCAGGGCTGTCTAAACAGCATTATAGGCCCCCGGGCAAAGCAGTGCACTGGGCCCTATCAACTCTCCGCTACAAGTCATAATTTTTCTCCTTCTACCGAGTTAGCGGGAGATTTGAATGTTGAGGCAGGTGATCGGAAAATTAGTGTTAAATTCTAGTCTGTTCATAGATTAGCATGGGGCCCCTATGCTTGTGGGTCCCCCGGACAACTGCCCAGTGTGCCCATGCATTAAGACGGCACTGCTAGGGTCGTGAGTTGAGTACTTCAGGGATCGGTACTTTTTAACTTGTTTATTAATGACCTTGAGGTTAGCATTGAGAGCAAAGTCTCCATCTTTGCTGATGATACTAAATTGTGTAAGGTAGTAGAATCAGAGCAGGATGTAGTATGTGCTTGTAGACAGCAGGCTTAGTAATAGTGTCCAAAGTTATGCAGAACCTGCGAAGGCAAACAAGATATTGCATTAAACGGCAATGGATGAAAGGGAAGTAAACATAATTATGCCCCTTTACAAAGCATTAGTAAGACCACAACTTGAATATGGAGTACAATTTTGGGCGCAACTCCTAAGAAAAGACATTATGAACTAGAGAGAGTGCATAGAAGAGCCACCAAATTTATAAAGAGGATGGACAATCTAACTTATGAGGAGAGGCTAGCTAAATTAGATTTATTTACATTAGAAAAGAGGCGTCAAAGAGGGGATATGATAACTATATACAAATTATTTGGGGACTGTACAGGGAGCTTTAAAAAGACCTATTCATCCTAAGGGAATTACAAAAGACTCTGGGGCATCCCTTTAGGTTGGAGGAAAGGAGATTTCATCAGCAACAAAGGTAAGTTTTTTTTTTTTTTTACAGTAAGGGCAGTTAAAATGTGGAATACATTACCCATGGAGACTGTGATGGCAGATACAATGGACTTGTTAAAAAAAAACAAAAAAAAAACGGTTGGACATCTTTTTAGAAAGCAAAGTTATACAGGGATATACCAAGTAAGTAAACATAGGAAGAATGTTTATCCAGGGAGTTCCAATTCTTAGAGTCAGGAAGGAATTTATTATTTCCCTTATGTCTTCCTCTTGCTGGCAGAAGGCGTATGAGCTAGTCCACCACCTTAGTTCCGCAAAACCACGTGCCCTACGCGTTTCTTCCGGTAACGGATTTCATCAGGGGATAACGTGTATTCTCATTGGGCTGCTATTTAAGAATGTCTCTGGCCAATTGCAGCTTAAGAATGATGCGCCCAATTTACCATAAACAAGGTCATCTGTGCTAACAATAATTCATTGTAATACCAACTAAATACTAAATAACAACTTAAAAGCTGTGCATAATTCAATGATACAGAAAGAAAGATGAATGTATAACAAAAAATATATAAATATATAAATTCATGTTATAAACATTAATATATATAGGGCTTTAACACTTTTTTCACCAGTCCATGGGACAATTATTACATGTATATACAGTATAGTGTAGGTACCTGCATTAAACGTGTTACCTTGACGTGGCATGCAGGCTTACAAATGCTTTGGCCAACGGGTTTAACCAAATACCCTTTTTCATGAGAATATTATTTTATCTTAGCCTAATTGGTAGGAGCGCAGGAATCATTCTTTTTGTTTTTCTATAGGTAAGGCCTATCTTTTTACCTGCAGCAAACTTCTATAGGGAGGAGCGCGGTATTATGTACAGTTTCTCACTAATATTAGGCAATCCTTTTCCTTGCTACATACTCCCATAGGGCATTTTAAATTTAGTATCTCTGAAACGTCATAGGGGTAGGTTTATTGGCTCATCTGCTTTACATAGCAGTTACTGAGCCCCTACCAATTTTCCAATTAGTTCAGGTATATTACACCCCAGTGTCAGTCTGGACATCACCCTCCATTGAATGGTAGGTGAATGTGTAAGGCTGACAGAGAGATGCATATGTGTAAGTTGTATTATATTCACACCAGGGAATTTGTGCACCCTGTTTACCTTTATATCAAAGGTTAGTATGCTACTGGCTTTAGCCAGATTTTAATTACACTACTCACATAAGCTCATGCTTTATTTACCCCTTCAGGGCTTTAACACTTTTTTCACCAGTCCATGGGACAATTATTACATGTATATACAGTATAGTGTAGGTACCTGCATTAAACGGGTTGCCTTGATGTGGCATGCAGGCTTACAAATGCTTTGGCCAAAGGGTTTAACCAAATACCCTTTTTCATGAGAATATTATTTTATCTTAGCCTAATTGGTAGGAGCGCAGGAATCGTTCTTTTTGTTCATATATATACAACTGTAATTTAATAGACAATGCCCGATTGTTTTTAAATGGCTGGGTTAGTATTCAATTAACAACTTTTAATGAATATAGATTAATAGCCATTTACAGTTGTGTATATATATAGCAACATATTTTGGTTGTATTGTCCAAATTTCATGCAGTTACAAAGACGTCAATAAATTACTAATCAAATGTTAATGATCAATAAATGTTTTCTTGATTCCAAATATATATATTTTTTTACTTTTACGTGTTTTATATAACTAATATAATGATTAAATACCAAAGTGTCATTTATTATATCATTATAAGATAGGCTTTATAGCATAGTATAGATGTAACAATTAAACATTCAAATATTATTAGTAATGAATAATTGTGAACAAATAAAATTGTATTTTGTTTTGGATTGCTAATTCCTTAATAGAATTTACGATAATAATATAGCAATTATAAATACTCAATTACTAATAGAAATAGAAAAGAAACAAAAAAATGAATGTTCAGTTAAACATGAATTACCAATATATTCAATCAAAGATGAAAAAATATACAATTGTAAATAATCAATTTAACCTCAATAAAACAATAAATGCAATTCAAAATATAACTGATAAAAGTATATTGAATATTAATGAACATGAATGTAAACATAAGAAACACTGGTGGGATATGTCGAACAAATGTATTAATACTAATATAAAAGATGAAGAATAAAAAATAATACATAAAATAATAAAAAAATAATAAATAATAAATAAAATGAAAATATATTAGTAGAAAATCTAATTCGAAACTTGTGCTGAAAGAAATGGAGTAGGTATGGATGATTAATTCATATCAATAATTGTGAAACATAAAATATAAAGACATGCGATGGACTATACCACAAGACTTGTCCCAGACTGTGTCAGTGGGTGAGACGCAAACTAATTTATATATATCACTAGTTAACCGTACTAAAGTATTAGAGAATAGTATAGTTCCCCAATGATTGCCCTGTTGTTTTATAGTCTACAAGGCATGCCAAATAAAGACATAAAAACTCTAATAGATGTATGGTATAGTGTAAAAATTCTATTGTATTAATATTTGGCATTTTTAAATTTGTTGGAGGGATCACCAAAGAAAGAAAGAGGACAAGTCATATAACCAGACAATCCAGATGACAATCCAGATAACATTAAACACTATTAATTCAATAATCTTTATTTATTAATGAAAATAAAAATGTATGATATTATAATTGTGAATTTTGTGTATTTATTTTTTCTATATGAATGATGTATTTAATCATGTGAATAGTGTATGTGTTTGTGAAATTGATATAAATTGTGAATGTTATAAATTAAACTTATCTTATTATGAATTGATTGTGAAAGAAAAATAATATATTGTATAAAACTGTGTGCAAATTAAAATTTAGATAGTGGCATGTGACAATATCAATACATTTGTGAAAATATATATTAAATTGTGTACCTAGCCAAAAAACTCCCATAGCCACTCCCAAACAAGGAACAGAGGGAACATGCTAAACATGTTCAAACCAGACCTCTGTCCCTCTGTTGTTGAATAAAGGGACTTCTCTACTCTATGGTGCTTGTATCAATGCAATCGTTGAGGCCTCTTGGACTCAGTGTGTCAAGTACATAAATCCAATAGGTCTCCGAGTATTTAATCTCTTATATCTGACCCCCTTCAACCCCCCCTTCACCCCCTCCAGCCGTGTCTGTGCGCGCTCTCCCCTGCTCTCCCCTAACCTCCCTCCTCCCTCCTCCAGCCTCCAGCACGGGGACACGCTCCAGCAGTGTAGCACGATCCGGAACTTCCAGGTCTGCTGCTAGAGCGCGCATCCCTAGCGCTTCCCTCACGCTTCCCTTCCATCACCAGGTTAGTATGGGGGTGGGGGGCTGCAGACATGGGAGGGGGGCTGCAGACATGGGAGGGGGGCCGCAGACATGGGAGGGGGGCCGCAGACATGGGAGGGGGCTGCAGACATGGGTGGGGGGCTGCAGACATGGGTGGGGGGCTGCAGACATGGGTGGAGGGCTGCAGACATGGGAGGGGGGGCTGCAGACATGGCTGGGGGGCTGCAGACATGGGAGGGGGGCTGCAGACATGGGAGGGGGTGGGGGGCTGCTGACATGGGAGGGGGTGGGGGGCTGCAGACATGGGAGGGGGGCTGCAGACATGGGTGGGGGGCTGCTGACATGGGAAGGGGGTGGGGGGCTGCAGACATGGGAGGGGGGTTGGGGGCTGCAGACTTGGGAGGGGGGTGGAGGACTGCTGACATATAGGGTGTGCTGCTGAAATGGAATGGGCTGGGGGGCCTACTGAAATGGAATGGGCTGGGGGGGCTGCTGAAATGGGCTGGAGGGGGGCTGCTGATATGGGCTGTGGGGGGCTGCTGAAATAGGCTGTGGGGCCCGACTCTGTTTTCCTTGTGAGGGGGGAGAGTGGTGTGAGTTGCAGGGGGGGAGTGGTGTGAGTTGCAGTGGGTGGGTAGAGAGTGTCATATTGAGAGGAGGGGGAGAGTGTGTCATATTGAGGGGAGGGGGAGAGAGTGTCATATTGAGGGGAGGGGGAGAGAGTGTCATATTGAGGGGAGGGGGAGAGAGTGTCATATTGAGGGGAGAGGGAGAGAGTGTCATATTGAGGGAAGAGAGATGGGGGACTGCTG
Source organism: Ascaphus truei (assembly GCF_040206685.1). Lineage (NCBI taxonomy): Eukaryota > Metazoa > Chordata > Amphibia > Anura > Ascaphidae > Ascaphus > Ascaphus truei. The sequence continues at coordinate 283,194,769 of NC_134485.1, forward strand.
ACATGGGATGCTGACCTGGGGGAGGGCTGCTGACATGGAATGGGCTGGGGGTATGTGGAGGGGGTAGTGTGTGTTTGATGTGAGGGGGGTATTGTGTGGGTGAGGGGGAGAGATGGGGGTATGAGAGATATATGGGGAGTATCGTAAAGGTTGATAGTGAGGGGTTCTGGGGGAGATATGAGGATGATAATGATGAGAGGTGCTGGAGGAGAGATGATGATGATGATGATGATGATGATGATGATGATGATGATGATGATGATGATGATGATGATGATGATGATGATGATGATGATGATGATGATGATGATGATGATGATGATGATGATGATGATGATGATTTTATCCGTGCGGCCCACATTTTTTTCCTTGGAGCAGTTCGGCACTTCTCACTTTACGAGTTGGGCAGGCCTGATCTATGCAATCCTATAAAGCCTATCTTATAATGATATAATAAATGACACTTTCGTATTTAATCATTATACAGTATTAGTTATATAAAACATGTAAAAGTAAAAAAATATATATATTTGGAATCAAGAAAACATTTATTGATCATTAACATTTGATTAGTAATTTATTGACATCTTTGTAACTGCATGAAATTTGGACAATACAACCAAAATATGTTGCTATATATATACAACTGTAAATGGCTATTAATCTATATTCATTAAAAGTTGTTAATTGAATACGAACCCAGCCATTTAAAAACAATAGGGCATTGTCTATTAAATTACAGTTGTATATATATTAATGTTTATAACATGTATTTATATATTTATATATTTTTTGTTATAAATTCATCTTTCTTTCTGTATCATTGAATTATGCACAGTTTTTAAGTTGTTATTTAGTATTTAGTTGGTATTACAATGAATTATTGTTAGCACAGATGACCTTGTTTATGGTAAATTGGGCGCATCATTCTTAAGCTGCAATTGGCCAGAGACATTCTTAAATAGCAGCCCAATGAGAATACACGTTATCCCCTGATGAAATCCGTTACCGGAAGAAACGCATAGGGCACGTGGTTTTGCAGAACTACGGTGGTGGACTAGCTCATACGCCTTCTGCCAGCAAGAGGAAGACATTCCCTGAGCCGCACGAATCAACCAACATAACCTGCCAGGAACCAGAGGCTGTTCATCTGAATTGCCGGAGGGACGATTCTTCGTGACACACCGGCAGCAGTGAGGTCTGACGTAACGAAGCAAGCGGTCGGCGAGCAGACATATGTCGGCGCATGGGTTTACCCATACAATGCTTTTATTGCATTGACAAATTGGGAGTGTGCATTTGTCTTGTCATTTTTTATTAAAACTTTGTATTTGGATTTTACACATGGATCGGGCGCTTTTTCTCTTTTTTCTCTACTAGAATCGCTGGGAGGTTGCAGACCCCAAAGAAGAAGCAGCCCGGTCGTTCCAAATTTCCTTACAAAGATTACTCATCATTAATGTGAAGGAACACAACTATTTTTTATCATTTTTACACATAATATATTTTTTTCATTATTATAGTGTTTTTTTATAGATTTTTATACTTTTTTGTGTTTTTTCATATTTTTTTATGTTTTTCACATATATTTCTTATTTTATTCATTCATATATTTTCACACTCACTAATTATATTTAACCACAATCCGAGTTTCTATTATATCATTTGTTTATTACAATTCATACAGGTCATCTGTGTTAACAATTTTGACGATCTGTGTGCCATCAAGAGTCTCCTGTGAGGCTGGTACACATCCAGGCGCTGTCAAAACTATACATTTTATATATATATTACGCAACATATATATATATATATATATATATATATTATATATATATATATATACACTAGCTGATATACCTGACGTTGCCCGGGATGTAAATCCATAATAGGTAGTATTATTTATAAATAGGGTAACAATAGGATGACTATTTGGTGGAAAGGTTGAATAATAATGTTGAAAAGAAACATGGAAGAAAATGTTGTATAAAAATGGTTTATTGCAAACACACCACAGTACAATGCATATTTTGGTGACATAAGTGATGTAAAAATGTGAGGTGTGTGTCCCGCTTGGTTGTGAGCGGGTGTGAGGCGTCGGGTGGGTGTTCAGTATGGGTGGCGGGTGGGTAGTGAGTGCTGGCTGTGGGTGGGGGTGCTGGCTGTGGGTGGGGTTCCGCTAGAGTGTGAGGCGGCAGGTGTCTGGCGAGTGCGGGTGGTGGCTGGTCAGGGATGTCTGTGCATAGGGCTTTGAGTGCGGTGGGTGGGTGTGAGGCGGGAGGCGCCGGGTGGGTGGTGAGTGGGTGCGGCGGCTAGTCAGTGAAGTCGGTGCATAAGGGTGGGAGGTGGCGGGTGTGTGTCGAGTGTGGTGGGTGGGTGAGAGGCGGCAGGTGTCTGTTGAGTGAGGGCGGCGGCTGTAGGGTGCAGGGGTGTGAGGCGGCAGGTGGTTGAAAGGCAGCGGCGGGAGTGCAGGCTGTGGGTGGGTGAAAGGCGGGAGGGCAGCGGGAGTATGGGCGGCGGGTGGGTGAAAGGCAGAGGCGGGAGTGGAGTGGGTGAGTGAAAGGCAGAGGCGGGAGGGCGGGTGAAAGGCAGAGGCGGGAGGTGGCGGGAGAGGTTGCATAAATTGCCAGTATTTAATGCTGGGCAACACTTTCATGCATCCGCATAATGGTTATCCAATTAAAATTGTGGATTTTCTCAACTGTAACTCGAAATTTGGCGTCTACATTATCAAATGCCCCTGTGGGCTTGTTTACGTGGGCAAGACATTGCGTATGCTTAAAGAACGAATAGCAATGCATCGTTCCACAATATGCAAGGCTCTTGCTGACCCCACCAATTCTGATGATCTTAAGTTGTTACCAGTGGCAAGGTACTCTAAGCTTAAACAGCACAGCTTGACCACCTTTCGATGTATGCCCGTTGTACAAGCCCATTCTCCAACCAGAGAGGAAATAGACACAGGCTTTTGCTTCAGCTTGAAGCGAGGATGATTCACAGACTTGATTCTATGGCCCCTAAAGGCCTGAATGAGGATATGAACTTGGGTTGTTTTTGTAATTTTTTGTAATTACTCTTGTTCAATATCAACTGTATGTATATATGGATCAGGGTAGTTCAAAATGATTAGTTTAAAATGCATTTATTATATAGTATAATTTATTACAGCTTGTATATTCTTGTCGTTCAGCTTCTTCCATTGACTTCCTTTTCCCCTCTCTGTTCACTTCACTTTACCCTCACTGTGTATTGGGTGTCCTTTATTCCACATTTTTGCAGTTCCGTATACTGTATATCTGTAGAGTCCTACAGACAGCATGTTCCTTAATTTGACCGCACTTTATGCCTTCAGCAGTACGTGGTTCACTATGGGTTAATCAGCAACCTATGTATATCCATGCCGTATGTGACGCAGTCAGGTGTATTATGGGTTACCCGACTGGGATTACAGCGGGTTCCATCTGCCATAGGATTCTACAGATATACGCATGCCAGTATCTGTTATTCTTAGGTGCAGTTTAGGACCAAGTTCCTGCACCATCCAGACTCTTGCGTTCTTCTCAAGGATGTCTTCTTTCTACCCCCTTTGTATCTAAAGCCCTCTCCCGCCTTAAACCTTTTTCATTGACTGCCCCTCACCTCTGGAATGCCCTTCCCCTCAGTACCCGACTAGCACCCTCTCTATCCACCTTTAAGACCCACCTTAAGACACACTTGCTTAAAGAAGCATATGAATAGGACTGTGGCTATTCTGAACACATGGCACATAAAGCTTGGCCCCCTGCAGATGCACTTACCAGAACTCCCTCCTACTGTCTCTGTATGTTCTCCCTACCTACCAATTAGACTGTAAGCTCCTCGGAGCAGGGACTCCTCTTCCTTAATGTCTAAAGCACTTATTCCCATGATTTGTTATTTATATTATCTGTTATTTATTGGATGACCACATGTATTACTGCTGTGAAGCGCTATGTACATTAATGGCGCTATATAAATAAAGACATACAATACAATACAATACAAGTTCATCACTGCTATAGTACATACACATCTGCAGTGGTGTATCTGTGCATGTGCAGTACCCATGACAACCACTGGTGTCTGCTACATTTAAAGAGTTGAGCCATAGCACTCATGTGGTTGCCTTGACAACTGGGCCTGCTGATGCAGCATCAGTTTTTTTACATGCAATCACACTGACAGCTTGGGTTTGATCATGTGACTTGGATTCCCCAATAGGAGTACAGACATGGAGTTGGAGGATGATCTAATTAGATTGCATTATGCACAGCTGCTTTGTCGCCCGATGATGATGTTTTTTGATGATGTGGAGATGTTTATGTCACTTGGGTGTTGGGGTATATAAGTCACTCACTGTCCTGTGTCTGTTGCACCCCTCTGAGGAAGATCCCCCTGTGGGATCGAAACGTTGGAGTTATGTGCTGTATTTAATACATTTATTTTCATTCACCTGAGAGCTGTCTCCTTTTTGCTGCTATGCGGTAATGTATACTATATATATATATATATATATATATATATATCTATATATATATATATATAGATAGATATATATATATATATATAAATATCTATCTATCTATATATATATATATATATAAATATATATATATATATATATATATATATATATATATCTATATATATATATATCTATATATATATCTATATATATATATATATATAGATATATATATATATATATATATTTTTTTTTTTTTAATTAATGCCCAAAACCAGTTTTGGGCAGATTTGGCTAACTGGGGTGTTAGGCATTAGTTTAGAGGAATGGTAGGTTTGTTTGATGAAATAAGGTAGGAGAGGTGGGTGAAGGGCGTAGTTGCCCTGGGGAGGGTGTTAGGCCTTTACTTTACTAATCACTAAGTTGGGCAACAGGGTTAAGTAGTGTATTTGTTTTAATGTATTAACCCTTATGTTGCTGGTGGTATAACTTGGTAACCTCAGGCATCAAAGTGATTCATGTTATTTCGATCATAGGCTGCAATAATAAATATTACAAAAAACGATGATATCAATATTATTGTGATGAGGGATAATTAAGGCATTATTAATGGTTGCGTTTTGCCTGAATATCGCACCCCATAAATTATTACCACAATCTTGAAGTATACCAACTTAAAATTGTGGTAATAATGTCCATCAATTTTTTCATTTTATTTTTGGGTACGCTATTAACTCCATACTCCACTTTTTTTCAGAGTTTTATGTATTCTGCCTACTGTATGTATCTATGTATTTTTTTTCCTTCACAAGTGTTCCCTGACTCCTATATAAAATTTTTAAAGAGATGTGATTCATCTTTGGATCTTTGTTTAGTGGTTTGTCATATACTGTATCCCCTGTTATACACAAGTATTAAAGTTCATTCATTCATTTATCATGTTAGATATGTACAGTAGACTTGATGTTTCACATTTTGTAAACTGTATGGAGATTAATGCCAAATGTATTAAGTGTTATTTTTTCTAATTCCATTAAAACTCTTAAGAAGTGTTGTTTTTATGATACTGTCACTTTCAGATGGATTGTATTTAGTCTTCCGATTTTGTCCCTATCTAAATGGACCTCTAATGAAGCTCTACATCCAGGATGAACCATGTTAGGCTATTTTTTCTTGTGAAGGATCCATGTACACTATTTTATGAGATGTTTCTCCAATAAAGCTTGATGAATTTATGATAACCTGTCTGTGACCTCATCTGTGACAACCTAAGAAATTTCTCCTTGTACGGAGTGTGACGTAATTACATCTTAATATTGTCAGGAATCAGGGCACACGCCGCCCTCGGCGCTGCCCTTCCCTACCTGTTCCGCTGGCTGCGGTCTCCTCCGCCCTTGCTCTGCATCGCGGGCCATTCCTCCGCCGCCGCAGCTCTCGCATACGCCACCGACGCTACTGCTGGACACACGTCCGCTTCCCTTACAGGTCGCGCGCCTCACAACTTTATTTATTCACTGCACCGGCCGTGTAGCTCCGTCCCCCGGCCGTCCCAGCTCTCAGTCTCACGCCCTACTGTTCACCTGCAGCAAACCAGGCCATTAACCTCTGCCCCATCACAAAGGGCTCCTGGGCTCACCTCTGCTCTGCCCCTTCCTCCGATTGGTCCTCCTCACATTTTTACTCCTGTGATTCCTCTCCAACCTCGCTCTGCATAGTTTGTCTGCCTAGTGCTGTTGGATACTGTGCCTAGCTCTCTCTCTGTTTCAGCTCTGTTACCGAACCGGTTTGTCTTCCTACCCACTGTGGCTCCACGAACTCGGCTTCCACTCGACCACGTTTACCTCTTGCCCCCTCAAATTCGGCACTTGGACCTCTACTACCCGGGACTCTGTTACCCTCGATCCTTGGCTTCGAATCCTACTATTGCACCTTCTCTACGCCCGGATCTGGCAAGTAACACTATCAGCCCTGGTACCCCTGGCCTTGGCCACGCTACCCAATCCACACTCCGAGCACGCACTCACTACTGCGGGTGCGTGGTTACCCCCTCTCCACCTCAGTATTGGGGGTTAGTCTTGTCTACGGGCAGAACAGCGTGACAAATATACACAGGAGACACAAACGACATGCTGCAGTGCAAAATTTGTAACCAGGGAACTGAATAATCATACTCGTCCCCACGGCCTAGAGTAACCTCTTATAACATTGTTAAGGGCCATAGGATCTCATAAAACAGGTAGGACATGTGAATGATAAAATCAGACAGGCAGATTGCAGAAAATTAGAGCAGATCTACCATATAAACCTGCTAAAATCCTGGAAACATAGGCAAGTATATATGATGGTCATAGATCAAGCGCTAGTCGGAAAGGATGCTCAAGACCCAGCAGTTAAAATATCGTCAGAGCTCACTCCTGGACAATGGGGTGAAGCAACAGAAATTTTAAAAAGTAAATACGTGTTCTCAAATATACCAGAGAACTTGCAGGGTTCTTCAGGACATAGTCACTGAACCAAAAGTGAAAGTTAATGTTAAATGGTATAGAATCTCAGAAGCAAAAAGAGAATTATTCAGACAGTGTTAAGGAAAATGCTAGAGCTGAGGGTCATTGAAGAATCACACGCACAATTGTTAAGTCCCATCGTCCTAGTGCCTAAGCCAGATGGGTCTTTACGATTCTGCAATGACTACAGGAAAATCAATGAAATCTCTAAATGTGATCCATTTCCTTCTTGAGTTGATGGTGTTAATTCAAAGATTAGAAAAGTTAGATACTTAAACATACTTAACCTCACAAAAGGTTATTGCCAAACCCAACTAACAAAATCTGCAATAGAAAAAACTTCTTTCGCAACACTGAAAGGCCTTTATCAGTATATACTATTATCCTTTGGCCTTCATTTAGCTCCTGCAACCTTTCAAAGGTAAATGAAAAAAATATTATGGCCTCACTCCAAGTATGCCTCTGCATACTTGGAAGATGTTCTTATTCATAGCCAAGACCAGGACTCCCATCTACAAAAGGTAGAGGCAATACTGGAAACCTTTATGAAAGCAGGTCCTACAGCCAAATAAATGAATACTACATTTTCAATGTATTTTGCCTCTGCCAAACTTATCATCTATGTTGTGGGGAGTTGGATGGTAAAGACCCAAGTTAATAAAGTAGAGGTCATTAAAAACTGGCCACGTCCACTTAAGGAAAAGAAGGTCTGGACATTCTTAGGTATAGAAGAATGAATGATAGATGTGGTAATTATTATGTATAGTTGGCAGCTTATTCCGTATTTTGCAACTGGGGCTGTTGAGGGCTGTAGGGGAGGAAGAGCATCCAGTATTGCATCAGAGCCGTAAGTTACGCCAAGAGATCAAAGATATGCTATGCTAGAAAAGAATGTCTGGCAGTTATATACGCAATTGAGACCTTAAAGTACTACCTATTGGCTGAATCTTCACCATTAAACAGAGAGTGCACAGAGTTTAACCAAGGGCAGCTCCACAGGTAAATGTTACATTGGGGAGGGGGATATGTGACAGAGATTCCTTCTGTTAGCCGGTTAGAACGTGTTTTGTTCCCATCATGATGGGGATAAACTCTGTTGACATCAGCTTCCAGGTACAACCAATTAAACTGAGCTGCAAGGTGTCACAGGAGACCAGGACTTTTGACACTTATTTATATTTATACCGGGATCATTCAATTGGCAAAACAAGGTAGTAAAAACAAAATGCAGTTTATTTGGGTAAACCCACATACAACACAAGGGATACACAAAATACAGATTAAAGCACACTTACTGGGGGCCGGGGTTTAAATCTAGGCTTTACTAGGTGCAGGGTGACTGCTTCAGTAGGCTTACCTTGACTGGAATATACACCCAGGCTTCCTGGTAATCTTTTCGGCTTCAGTTCCCAGCCGCGACAGCTTCTTTAAAAAACGAGAACTTGGACCTTGCGTTTGACTTTGACTTGGACCTTGCCTCTGCAGGGCAGACTTTCCTAGCTTCAAAACGAAGCAGGTTGCTCTGCTATTCATGACAGAGCAACTTTAAAAGCCTGCCCTAGCTTAATCGACACAAGCCACTAGATTGCCTGGTTCTCTGACTGGAGCATCTCCTTGCATACACTCCACTAAGCTATCCTTAGCATGGAGGTAGGAGGAGAGACCAATCAGAGCATGGGAACCCTATCCCACTAGCCAATAGAAATGGAGGATCATCTCTGCTGACATCTGAGGAGGGGGTGTGCCAAGCCGGCTCGGGATGCCCCGTGGGCGGGACATATAAATTAAAATGCACTAACATTCTGCCACATCCCCCAGTCAATCCATTGCCACCTACTGGGCAGGCTCCACTGAGTCTGGCAGATCAGAGTGTACTCCCTGCAGGGGGTCTCTGTTCTCTATGACTCTGTTCTCAGTACTCCGCCCAGCCCCTGTCACTTAACACCCCGACACCTCTCAACATTCTGTCTCCTCTTTGAATTCCGAAGTCTATCCAGACTTCCCAGCACCTATATGGATGCCCGGGCTGACTGAATAGACATTTATAGTAAAAGCACAAATGAAATAAAATAGACTTTCATACATGGGAACACTTGGGGAGACTCATATTTGTAAGGGAAATGGGACTGGGATATCTGGGCTCGAAATCTGGGAGGCTGGGGGACAATGGGCAGCCCCGGTGTAATTCAACCCGTGTACCGGAAAATAATGCCTGCACGCTGGGAAGAATTAGGGGACTATTTGTATCTTTGGCCCCCAAACTCCTGCAAACAAAGCAATTGCATTTCTACAAAATATCCCGTACTGTCATGGAACAGAAATACCCATTCTGCCTTCTCTGTTTCACCCCCCCCCCCCCTCCCTTTCCTTGGCAGTTCTGCCTGCTAGCTGTATTTGGATGTTACTTTCCTTGCAGTTTCACTCCCAGTGCAGATGGAATGGATACATTATGTTGCCTTTTTTCCTTCCAGTCTGTCACAGGGGTTGCCCATGCAACATCTCCAGTCCTCCAAATTAATGGGCTTTCCCATTCCCCCCTTGTCCCTGCTGACTGTTAGTTTGGTCTGACCCCTATCCCTGTGTCACAAGCAGTACCCACTGTCTTTACTTCCTGACATTGGCAGAGTGAGTACATTTATGTTACACCCCTATGGCAAAGCCAATTCTTTTCACCTGCACTTAACTACAAAGCATCCACAGAGATACACCTTTCCAACACAAACATCTTATCCACAAGTGCCTGTTTTTATTGCTGCTTTCCTAAATAAATTGAAGAAAATATACAGGACTTGTGCTTTGGAAAGAGGGCTGAGTTGAAACTAGCTGGGTTCATTCATACCCTAGACATGACCCTGGATCCAGAATACATACACATACAAAGTTTCATGAGTCTTGGGCAGTAGTGCACAAAATGGGCGGCACGCCCCCCAGGGGTGCGTGAGAATTTCTAGGGGGGCGCAGTGGTTACAGTGGCCCCGCACTCTTTCCCATGGCATTTAAATTAAATGCCGGGGGAGGCGTGAGGCCTCTGTAACTCCCTTACCTGCTCTCTACCAGGTCTTCGTGACATATCACCATGGCAATGCAGCATCAAGTGATGCCGTGGGGTCATGTGACGTGATGCGTCGCCATGGTAACGTGCGTCAAATGATGCTGTGGGGTCATGTCACATAATGCGTCGCCATGGCAACGCGTGTCAAATGACATGGCAGGTGATGTCACATGACCCACGGCGTAATTTGATGCCGAGTCCTTGGAGAGGGGGGGCACGAACGTTGAGGCTGCTGGGCAGGGTGCACAGCTCAAGAAATTAACGCACCATTGGTGTAGGGTACAGGTAACATGAATTGTGGAAACGTAAGGGACACGTTAACTTTTACATTTTACTTTCCCTGGCCCCTGGCTTATGGTGCTAGGTGGTTGCCAGGGTCCCACGGCTCTCAGGGGTAATCAGATGCGCTTGACCTTTATTACATAGCCTGGTTACCCCTTTACCATCACACAAGGTTTAAAAGGTAGCCTGACAATATAGCCACAGTCCCACACCTGGAGTCCTGAGATACAGTGAGGGTAAGTTCTACCATTTACATTCTGTTACACTTTTTGCGCTTGACTGTGAACTAGTTTAGCTGGTTGGTGATGGTAGTTAGTGGAGTAAATTTGTTTAGTTAGCCTCCTGAGTGGAGTATGCTTTATTTTGTTAATTTGGCATGTGGACAGGTTACCCATAGGGTTATTTGTTTTAAGTCTGTGGACAAAATAAACCACAGTGAGTTACACTCCTGCTGCAACTGGCTGATCTCACAGATCACTGGTAATTCTGCCACCAAAAACTAAACAATAATAAAATTATATGTAAATGACAAGCGCACCAGGGGTACATATCAAATAGTATATTATTGAGTAAAATGTAACATCAAAAGCTTACAATGAGAGAAATACAGGTGACTGGTATTAGGAGTCCAGCAAGTACAGCTCAACCCGTTATAGCACGATCTGGTACAACGCGATCTGAGTGTGGCTCCTGATTTATAAACATCTCCAAGGGTTTTTTTTTAATAACATTCAATGCTTCATTGACTTACCCGGCATCTGCAGCTCTCTCCTCTCCCTGCTTCATCAGGCTGCATTATTATTTTATATATTTTATAATTGATACATTATTATATAAAATAATAACTTATAAATTATACCATACTATGAAGGAACTGAACCCATGACCCTTCATAGGAGCAATTCTGTAGCTGCTACACCACAGGGTTGGTGTGATGAATCTGACTCTATAATGTGGACCCTGAGCACTGCCTTATAACAGCTGTAATGGGTGTCTATGATGGAATTACAGAGTGGATCATAGACGTCAAATCCCCGGAGCACTACCGCCATTGCCTAAAACACCAACAGACTACACACCAGACAATATAATGATGTGTGTGCTAGTATATATATTAAATAGAAATAGCTGTGTTAGTTGCAATAGTGCAGAGTAAATTAGTACTTCAGTATTAGGTGATAACTTTTTTATTTGGATAAACAATATATATTATAAGACAAGATTTTGAGAGTTCTCTCTTTTCCTCAGGTCAGCAATTCTGATTTACAAAGCATAGAAGCAAAGCATTTTTCTACGCATAGAATCAGATCAGCTGTTTCTGGGAGGATTGGAGATTGTGGCAGTAGCAGGTGCTGGCAATCGAGTGGACCGGAGAGACATTAGAGACACTTCCGCCCTGAATTGAGACGTCAGCAGATGTGAAGGACCATTCGGTCCAGTTAGACAGCGCTATATCCGTGTTTGTTCTCTCCCATAAAAATTTTGCTATGAGCAAATGTGAGTGTAATACTGATATGTTTATTTAATACATTACATAATTTTAGCAATATTATACCATTGCAGGCTCTCTTTGTTTTACTTCTCGGGTGATTATCTACTGAGGGATTCATGTGCACTGATTCCAGAGGGCTTATCCAGAGATTTTCGTGTGAAGATTCTCTAAAGGGCTCCTATCAGAAAGAGAAGGATCTCTGATTTGCTATTTTTATACAGTCCAGTCTGTGAGTGAGACGAATTACTTGTGATAGATAGGGTCTATAATCTACTGACTATACCATTATTCTGTTATTTAATTTCTTTAAATATATTACACCACGTAAATCACCAGCGCTCCCCCCAACAAGTCGACGCATTACAAAGGTTCTGGTATATATAAAAAGAATATGCAAAGAAAAAATCAAGCACTCGCAGGACTTACCAAAAAAATAACAAAAGATTTCACAGAAAAATATCGGTGCCTTGGTTTAAATAAGAACCTGGATAAAGATCAGCTCTGATTTGAACTGCAACATCATTTTTTTTTATTCAATCATTTGTCATTTTTGGTAAGTCCTGTGAGTACTTGATTTTTTTCTTTACCTTTTTCAATACATTTTCTATGCACACAGGAGAGGTTATTTTGTTTTGGCTGTGCCGCAGTTCTTCTGTGCAACATACATAAAATTTCTAACATTTCCTTCGGTTAAGGAACCTTCATCAGGTTTTGACAGAACCAAAGCATAGGAATTATTTTGTGCAAATACAGTTTTAAACACGTACCTAGATATATGTCTCTCTTCATGTCCCTTGGGTTTGGGTGATGTAAACTTTCATTATTTACCTATGACACGTGCACTCACTGATATATGCCTGGATATACTTAGTAAGCTTACTGACTCTTTGAGAGAGAGATATCAGCTTTGCATAGCCAGTGTAACCAACCCCACACTGATGAGACCCATTAAGGTCTAAACAGTTGTCTGTGGGTGGGTTTACTGGCTAAGCATCTTAACCCTGGCTGTGCTTAAAGCTGTGACCATGCAGCAAGCTTAAGCCTATAGGGAACCATGTTTAAAATGGTTTTGAATCAAAAAGTGGCACTGTGTGCTCATTTGCATGTCATTTCCCAGAATCCCTTGCTGCAGTGGAAGTGCTGTGTGCTGGGTGATAATGATGAACGGCGGGGTTGCAGACCTGCCTAAGACATGCAAATTAGCATACAGTTATATTTCCATTTGCTACAGTATATATAGATAGATTGGAGAAAATATATTCAAATGTGTGACATTTGTTCAATATATTAGTTAACATTTGGCGTGTAACAGTTACAGATCATAAATAGGATATGAATAAATTATATCTAATTAAATTCCAATTAAGAATTTCTATATACCGTTTAGTACCAAATTCTTTAGTCAGAATTATAACTGTGAGCTTGTTTTCTTGTTGAAATACACAAGCATCAAAATATTTGTCTTACTTTTAAGCTATATAGAGAACAACAATGATTTGCAGACTCTATGGAAAAACAGTAAAGTTCCTGAAAATATTAATGAACTGTGAACCTTTTTTTATCCTTTTAATATTTATTTTGTCCTTGCAGCTCATATCTGTAACCGGGTGCCAGTTTTACAACGGCGATTACTTATCTATATAAAAAGCATTTCTTTTTCCTATGTGAATTATCTGTTCTCGTCTATTTGTTCCTGTAGTGATTCATAAAAAAAAAATCCAACAGGAACAAACATGATAAGAATAATAGCCTTGCATATAGATTTGAGTCTTTTTGGCTGATGGACAATTTGTTTTTGTAATGTGAAGTATAAAATTACATTTTGTTTGATTACATTGTTGTTTTTAAAGAATAATCTACTAGTTTAAAGTATGTTTTGTTAAACAATTAACTTTATATACTGGAGTGAACATAAAGGCCCCTTTCACCAGTACAAACTATCAAAGTTTGACAATGCTGTTAAATTATGTGTTTTACACTGTAAATGCAATTATGTAAAAGTATTTCTAACCCATGCACACATATTTTACTTTTATATAAAAGGGATGTACTACTGTACATATATGATGCCTTATGAAGTATATTATTTTTAAGTCGTTTTGTTTTTTAATCGACCCAGAAATTAATATTGAATGTATAGTACAATGTATATGTATCAGTTTGTGAGATGGATCTATGGAAATTCAAATGGACAGTCTTTAGTTTTGTCTTAGAAGGGTAAATACTGCATATATATATATATATGTATGTATATATGTATGTATATATATATATATATATATATATATATATATATATATATATATATATAATATTTTGGGATGTGTAGCAGATTATTGATTTAAATTAAAGAAGATATTGGAAATTATCTGCTAGATCTGTAATGTATGTTGCAATGACCTCTATATATATATATATATATATATATATATATATATATATAGTGCAGAATAAATGAGTTCTTCAGTATTAGGTGATACCTTTTTTATTGGACTAACAATTTATGTCATAGGACAAGCTTTCGAGGGTTATCCTCTCTTCTTCAGGTCAAGCAATACTGGTATACAAAGGATTCAATGGCTAAAACAGTGTAGAGAGAGGGAAAAAAAATATCTTGGTACCCATTGCAGTCCCCATTAGTTGTATGTACATTTCCTTGTTGAAGCTGCTCACCTGTGGGACATCACTTCTCACAACCAGATCATTCCATAAATGATTTAAAAATCAAAATCCTCAATGGAATGTTTAAACGCACCCAAGAACGGAAAACATTTGAACTCAGAATGATAAGACTCTCTGACACCAAAACCAAAGGACTTAGGGCCTCATGCAGTAAGCGACGATTATGTGAAATCGGCAAGCTTATCGATTAGTCATGTTATTGGCGTTTTTCCCTCTCCGTATGCAGTAAGTGCCGAATACATTCAAAATCAACCAGAAAACAAATCCGCCCACTCTCACGATGATGAGCCGATCACACACAGGTGTATCGGCGTGCGTGGCGGGGTGCTGTTAGGTTGCACAATCACAAATCTTGCTGAATCAGGCGAAACAAGCATGTTTTTGATTGCGCGCCATATTTAAAGGCAACGTGTACTGCTAATCATTCTCTGTGTTGTTGGGAGTGAGAGAGAGAGAGAGACGCACAGAGCTGGACGATTGAAGATTTGCATATTGACTGAGAGACTTGTTGTGTATTGGGTGAGCTTTGTCCTTTGTTGTTTTGTTTACATCTTTGTCTTGTTTTATATGTGGAAGTGGGTCGTGTGATTGCCTGTACATTTCTTGTCTGTTTTTTGTGAGTGCTGGAAGTATGCCCGCAAAGCGTGGGAAGAGTGATGCTGGTGGGAGTGGGAGTGCTACTCGTGCGAGTACGCGTCGGAGTGAACGTTCTGTTCAGGGGAGTGATGTTGCTGGTGCACCGAGTGGTGTTGCTGGGAGTGGGAGTGCTGGTGCTGGGAGTGGGAGTGCTGTTGTTGGGAGTGGGAGTGCTGGTGCTGCGAGTGGTGTTGCTGGGAGTGGGAGTGCTGTTGTTGGGAGTGGGAGTGCTGTTGCTGTGAGTGGGAGTGCTGGTGCTGGGAGTGGGAGTGCTGTTGCTGTGAGTGGGAGTGCTGGTGCTGGGAGTGCTGGTGCTAGGAGTGTGAGTGCTGGTGCTAGGAGTGTGAGTGCTGGTGCTAGGAGTGTGAGTGCTGGTGCTAGGAGTGGGAGTGCTGGTGCTGGGAGTGCTGCTGGTGGCGCAGTTGCTGATGGGGTGTCTGGTGGTGGCGTGCTTGCTGGTGGCCAGCTTTTGGAGGCTCTTCCATTGGAAGAAGGAGAGTCCAGTCAGCACCAGCCAAGCTCTGACCCTAAACCTGCTCGGAAAAAACGTGTGGAGAAGCCACGTAATCCTCGCTTCAATGACCAGGAAAATAGGGCTCTTGTCACTGGCATTCTGGAGCACTATGACAGTCTCTATGGACATTTAGTAGGTAAGTGTAACTTTACATTTATTATTCAAATACATGTGATCCTAGGTCATCTGAGTTTTGTTCATATGCAAATATGGGTACACAATATCTTTCTATGTTCATTAGTGTGGAAACACAGCTTTTTATCATGCCTTACAAGGACAAATAAACACAGGCGGTCAATTTGCCAGAACTGCATACAATATGAATGCAACCTTGCTTACATGTATAGGTTTAGTAGTGAATGCTCATGTGCTGCACATATTACACATAAAACAGCATGTTTGCTATCTCTTGGAACAGCTAGCAGTGTAGGAAACTGGTGCTTATATTATTATTAATTTACCTCATATCTTTTATATGTTTTTCAAGGGCGGACAAGTGCAGCAAGCAAAAAAGAAATGTGGGACACAATAGTCATTGGTGTCAATGCCTGTGGGAATAGTGTCAGGGACAAGTATCATTGTCGGAAAAGATTTGATGATATTAGGTCCAAATTGAAAAAGAAAATACAAGACCAACGCGTGCATGCTACTGGCACTGGAGGTGGGCCCACACCACAACGTCTCATATTGACTCCATTGGAGGAGCTGCTTCGGCCAAAATTACTTACCGTCGTCGTGGAAGGCTTGGCTGGTGACCGTGACATTGGAATTTATCCGTCACAATTTCCAGCAGGTGATAAATATTACTGTACTAGGCGTGTCGTTGCTTACACTTATTTTGCATATTTACACTGCTTTTTATACTGTCTTCACAATATAAGCATACCTGCATCTATATATGTATATGTCTGATTCTGTATATATATATCTCAAAATAGACATATATGTAGTAGTCCTACTAAAAGCAGTAACTAATATAGCACGTGCCATTGCGTGCTCATTTACATGTGAATTCCCAAAATGCATAGCTGCAGTGGAAGCAATTGATGGTGGGCGAAGATGGGGAACAACAGGGTAGTACACATGTGTAACACATGTTCATGAGAAATTATTAGTAGCTACAGGTACAGAACAGAAATATGTATCATATTATTGTGTATTTTATTGATTTTACTCCGACAAACATGACATTACTGCCTATTTTAAGCATGCATCAAAGAAATTGCATGTAACGGCCTACAAACATCACTGGCACTAACACATCTATAGTTGCTTATGAAAAGGTCCATTTTTGCTTTATGTCATATACAGACAGCATAATGAGGCACACGTATCATATGTTATGTCATTGTTTTCATAACTTAAACACTGCAGATGACTACTTAGCTCATCTACCATTGTGTTAAAGCAGCTGCAATTAATATCTCATCACAGCATACACTTCAACAGAGGGGGTGGGGTTCAGCACACACACTAATTACAGCCTCATTTCACGGTCAACTTAGTTCACACCATTTGCACCTGTTTCAAGTCATTGAAAGGTGTGGCTGATTAGGCTTTTTGGGGAAGGGAATACCTTTCTTACAACCTGAATAGCACAACTGAAGTTAATCACACTCATTTGAAAGCTTAACTCTAGCTACTAAATGCCCCAACAACTCATTACTTATCAAAGCGTACGTCACACATTAGTTCACTCATATCTATAGTTGAACTACTATGAAAGACACATTATCACACACTGCATGTGTTGTCTTGTTGAGTCACAGCCACATTCAGGTGTGCCACATCTTCGATTAATGTACCACACATATCCTCTACCAAAAACAACACTTTTTGCAATATGACCACCTTCATGATAACCATTGTGAATGGTCATCTCATGATAGTTATGTACATTATGATACTGATATCACTACACAACATATGATTTTTATGTACTCATTTAATCTATTTATCCTCACGCATTACTGCAGAAACATAGTATGTTGTATGTTAGGGAACTCAAAAATTCTAAGTACACAGGCATGTACAGTGTTATTACAACTATTTATGTTCACTTTCACACACATTTTCGGTTAAGGAACTGATGTTGTTAGTTAATCATAAATACAGAACATACAATAAGTGTTTGTTCAATATTTACACATGTAAATGTAAAACTTATGTTATTGTTATATATAGTTGCCCCTGGAGGACATGTGTCACCTGAGATGGAACAAGTGTCTTCACCTGGGTCAGCCAGCTCAACACTACTAGAAGGTGAGTGTATCATTTGCTGGCCATATAATATGTGCTCTTCTATATGTTATGTTGTCATGTGCATTATTTGTTTTGCACATCTTCTTTAAATAGGATTACTTAGTGTCAGTGAAAATTAAGTGTAAGGCAACATGTATTGTGTTAGTGATGTTAATTATCATGTAGGACTTCTGAGTTTAGAGCAACTTTTCATTCATTCATATTTCATACTGAGTCCAAACATTATTCGTAAGTCAAGGTAGTTTTTAATGAGGTTATAAAACGTAAGCTAACATGTTAGGTGTTACTTAGGACACAGTACAATTACATAGTAACACAGCATACATTAACATGCCATTTAATAATGTGTACATTTCTTTTTAGAACATCATGGTGATGAGGATGATGAGTATGATGAGGATGACGCCACAGAAGAGACTGAAATACAATCATGTGACCATGAAGAGGTGCCAATAGAAACTGTTGTACCGCCAAATCGTCCATCAACTTCCACATACGATGCAATTGTAGCTTCAGAGGGAAAAATAGTGGACGCAGAAAATCGTCGCCATTCAGACATGATGACAGTGCTGGAAAGGATGATTGGACTGCAGGAAGAAACAGTATCACAATTGGCACATCTCCACAGAGTCTTCATTGAAGTGCCTAAACAGTTGCAAAAAATCAACACCTCATTCGAAGCATTAGTTGTTCAGCAAACACAAGCTAATTACTGGAGAATGACTAATGTACCACAATTCAACACCTCCCAGCCAGGATCTGTTCATGCAGGTCAGTTTTCACCACATTCATCTGATATTCATTCACCAGGCCCAAATGTTACCGGTCAAGTAGCAGACATTGCTGTGCAGGTTCCTGATGACATCCTACCGCTGCCATCTGTACAAATTCAGCAGCAGACACCTACAAAGGAGGCGACAAAAACAAAACAAGACACACATGAAACAGACCAACCATCACTTGTGCAGTGTCTACCAACTTGCTCACATGTGTCACTGGGCACAAGCCCTGTCCGTGAACAGTCACTACCCAAAAGCCCTGTAGGTGAGTCGCTGCCCAAAAGCCCTGTAGGTGAATCGCTGCCCAAAAGCCCTGTAGGTGAGTCGCTGCCCAAAAGCCCTGTAGGTGAATCGCTGCCCAAAAGCCCTGTAGGTGAATCGCTGCCCAAAAGCCCTGTAGGTGAATCACTGCCCAAAAGCCCTGTAGGTGAGTCACTGGCCACAAGCCCTGTAGGTGAGTCACTGGCCACAAGCCCCGTAGGTGAACAGTCACTGGCCACAAGCCCTGCCCGTGAAGTGCCAGAGGCCACTCAAAGTGGCTCTGTTGTGCCTAAAGTTGGTGGCAAAAGAAAAAGGAAAATTCAAGAGACAACAAGCAGGCCTGTTACTCGCTCGCAAAAGGAACAAAAAAAATAAATGTTATAATTCAGAAAATATGTCTTTGGCCTTGTTTTGTTGACTTCAGATTATCTAATTACTATTGTATGTATGCTGAAGACTGTGTTGTTTCCAAACTTTCAACTATGTTCTTGTACACGTGAAGTTTTGGAAATGTTAACACTCATAATTAATTGTGTTATAAATATTTATGTTGTAATCGTCTGTTCAGTAATGGTCCACCAGGAGCCAGTTGCTAAGTTTAGAGAAGCTGCCATTGACTTTGCAGCAAAACATTGCATTTGGGTGTGTTAATTGATGTAAGAATTGCATATGCATATTAGTCACATGCAATTATTAAAACACCTAAGTAAGTGCAAACATCTTTCTTGTACGTGTACAGCAGGATTATGTGTAAATTATTACTTACCTTTGCCTTGCTTGGCCATTGTAATTTTGTCCTTTAATCAGTTGTGTGTTCGTTTCTATAACATCTCAGAATGTATAATAATATATATATACACACACACACACACACACTGAGTGAGTGTGAGTGTGAGTGTGTGAGTGTGTATATATATATATATATGTATATATGTGTATATATATATGTATATATGTGTATATATATATGTATATATGTGTATATATATATGTATATATGTGTATATATATATGTATATATGTGTATATATATATGTATATATGTGTATATATATATGTATATATGTGTATATGTGTATATATATATGTATATATGTGTATATATATATGTATATATGTGTATATATATATGTATATATGTGTGTATATATATATATATATATATATATATATATATATATATATATATATATATATATATATATATATAGTACTATATAAACTGGTATACACAAACTAATACACTTCATGCTTCCTTGTGAAAGCACACTATTTTAATAATACAGGCCTAATGTTTGAGAAATATCCTAAGTATGAGACTCTAACAGTATTGTGCTTAAACAAATGTTTATTACTTCATTCAATCATGTTTCTCACCATTTAAATAGGTTTCATACAAGGTATACTTAATGCCATCAATGTTGTGTGTACTCCTGCAATATAAAAAAAAATAAAATATTATATATAAATATATATATATTTTTATAAGAGATATATTTATATATATATATATATATATATATATATATATATATACACACGTATTTAAACTCATGCAGACAGGGAGTTAACCAGACTTTCACATACACACAGAAATGTAAGCGGGGAAAAACATTTCTTTTTGCAGGTGTGTTTTTACTGATATGCCTGGCTAAGAAATATTTTCACACACTGGTCTTTGTTAGTTTTCAAAAAAACACTATGTGAACGCATTCACAGTCTAGGGATGTTTTTCACAAACGAGATAAAAGAAGGAGAAATGTTTCTCCCACAGTCCCATATCACGAACCACAACTGTTAACCCAATTAGACAAACAAATCCAATTGGCGTTTGAAATAAGGAGTCAAAGTAGTTAGTTTTGTTGACCTTGACAAGGAAAACCAGGAGTTTGTTAGCCATTCAGCACATTCATTTTGATGAGCAAATAACACAGACCTGCACACAGCTTTTGTGCTACTCAGACATGGCTGATGAATTCGTTAACAATATTAATCCCCTTTTAGGGTATAAGTACATGATCTGTGAAGCCATCTTGAACAGTCGCGGACAGAAAGCAAGCACACGCCAAATCGATGATTTCATTCGAGCAAAATATCCTTATTACCAAGACCGTAAGCATGCACGGAATTTTAATTCCTCAATAAGATTCACTTTATCAAGTAATGACTTTTTTGAACGTGACCAGGATAAGCTACAACACACCTATGGTTTCTGGAAGATTGCCCCGGAAAAACAATTTATCCTGAAAGACGGCACTTATATTGTCGTGAAAGGCATATTTATTCCTAATGGCAATAGCAATGTATCCGCTACTACTGATCCGTTTGAATCGATACGTGCTGCAATATCTGCAGCCTCCATTCCTGAAACCCACATTGTACAAGAACAAAAGTACTATGATTATGTACCAAGCCTTTCAGCTGAAATTGCATTGGAATGGGAACCGGAAGAAATGAACCTACCTCCCGACCAATTATTTGAAGAAAGCAGTGGCGATTCCTATGAGCGCATCCTGGAGGAGATATGTGCCATACTGGATTCAGCGGTTGGGTTAAGCGTGGATGAAAATGGCTTGCATTTCTGGAGCGACCAGTTGCAGCCAGGCGAAGAGTTAATTCTAGAAGAATGGTAAATATAACAATCGTTATGCGTTGACTCTGCGTTTAAATTTTTTTTTTTTTTGTAACCACCATTTTCACTTTCAATGCGTGGATACAGCGTAACATTGCAGACTGCATAACATGTAGCGATCACAAACAAATTGTTTCCTAATACAATATAGTAGGACCTGAAAGAGTAGTACACATTGCTGACGGAATAAATATACGTACTTTCCTATCCCTTTAAACATATTAGCAACATTTTACCATTACTCTAACACATACCTGTTTTGTTATCATGCAACATCTACAACATTGAAAACCGGGTCCACCACGTATGACGTGGGACCCTTGTCATGGGCCAAGGCGTCCTTAAAAAGGATTAGTGATGTAAGTCCCGCCCCCAAGCGACGTGCGCGCCTCAAACCTATTGGCTGTCATGTTTTGTTATAGTAACGGTAACTGCAGTGTGTGATGCGTGCGGCTCAGTGTTTGTAGGCGTACCCTGGGCGTTAGCCGAATGTTAATTGAGTGGGAGGAGTGTTAGCGTGCGTTTCACGCTGGCTTAACATGACGTCACACGTATTGCATTTGCGCATTGTGTTATCGGCCGTGCTTTCTGTTCAAACACGTCTGTTTAAAAAGAATACAGATGTACTCGTTTAGAACGAATGTAGTTTCGTCTTCATTGTATTTGAAATAAAGATGTTATGTTTACTGGTATTTTCAACATGTATTGAACGCACAACGTACGCTTTGTTTTGCGCATGCGCTAACAGTTAGTGGAGCCAAGCGTGAAGTGCGTGCGCACACAAAGATGTGCGCGCACATCTTTCAGTATACAGGCAACGTTCACTTCTTATACATAGTTATGCCTGCTACAAATTTAAAGAAACATTACATACTGATGAACAGTTTTACTTCTAACATATAAGTGAGTGACGTGTGTATCTACACAATCATATAGAGCTGCGTAACGCGTTGTCACGGATGCATATCTAGTAAGGTGCCATCTTTGACCATCATGTGTTTGCTGTATTTCAGAGATGTCGGGGAAGATACAATCGGATCAATGTATGATTTCAGAAGAGTCTACCTTTATATGAGATGATTGTGAGGAGGAGCCACCGACTACTATACTACATATGGAACTAATTTTATATTGCTTGCAGCGCTTATTAACAAACAATTAAAAATGTGATACCCTTATGCCTATATTGCATAAGCACTTAATTAACATAATGATGTTGCAAAAGAGTGCCTCATGAATTTTTATTGAGTGTTCTTTAATGACTACTAACATTTTATGACATGGTGTGTTTTATATATAACAACCATTCCCACTCTGCTAACACATTTGTGTATTCTAATATGTAATGGAACGTATGACTGTCGAAACTATGTAACAATAATAATAATAATATGAGCATGTTCATGTATAGGGCTGCTAGTTGTACGCAGCGATTTACAGACACATGTTTCAGCCTGAGGTCCCTGGCCCGTGGAACGTACAAATGTTTTTTTGCCGCATGAGGCACAGGGAGATAAAGTGACTTGGCCAAGGTCACAAGGAGCCCACACCGGGAATTGAACCAGACTCCCCTGCTTCAAACTATCAGTGCCAGTGTGTGTCTTTACTCAGTGAGCCACTCCTTCTCCCAATGTAAAGGACACTTACAACCAAGTAGCCATTTATTTTTAAAATCTCTTGTTACATGGGTATGTAGATAAAATGGTTTGGGACTGTAGCAAATAATGTTAGTGGCCAGATGTTATGGTCCCCTCCAATGCATGATGTTCTGAATATGACATCACCATCATGTTATGAAGTACGTTTCTGTGTATATTTCATTAACCTAACTAACTATAGTTTACTGTGTTTATTAATCGTTTAGAAATACATAGTATAGTCAATATGATGATATAAGCTACCATAATAAAGCTGGTGTTATCATTTGTCGGTGTTATACATGGATCCTACACCAATTGATAGAGACACAAACAGTTGTCTTAAAAAGTGTGTCTATGCTAGTGATGAATGTGCTCCCGTAAGTAAACAAATAAGAACAGTTATCCCCTTTTCTCCAACCACCTCTATATTACATTAATGGAAATTATAAGGAAACATACATAAAATGTGATGAAATGTGAGTAATCATTTTGTAATACAATGCACATGAAAGCTCAAGAGTAGCTAAATGCATATACATGATACAGAAAGTATATATATGTAACATTTGTGTTTAAACCAATATGTTGGGTTTTTAGTTCCAATAATTATAGGAAGATTGAGGTAGCCACATCTTATGAGAGATGTCAGCAAATATACATACCATGATCAGTCATACTGGAGATATACCTATAATGCAAAGGAACAATATATAAATTGCAAACATTGACATGCCATCTTCAGTACCGTAAACAACACAGCAAAGTGTGTATTTGGTGTTAAATGTACAACACCATGTATATTTCATGACATTCAAAATGTAAATCAGCCTGGTGTACACATCATATGGATGTACATGTTACACTGCACCAATAACATTGTATGTAAGCATACTAGAAGCATGAATGATTATGGGCATAATATGTGTTTTGTCTTAGCATAAGGAATAACACAATGCTAAAATATTATTGCTTTGTTACCCAAGTTGTATTCACATACACACAACTAAAGTACAATTGAAGAGGGATTATATAACCTGTGCAACAATAACATACCGGTGCCACATCCCTTTGTGCACACAGCAGAGAAAAGAAAGGTGTGCAACCCATATTCATCTGTGTCCTAACAGAAGGTTATATAAAGAAACATTATTGTTAATATAACATAATTAAACTATAAAAGTAGTACTAGGAACATATGAGTTTGTACTTACAAGAAAAAAATGAATTGATGAGATTCTGTCGTGTCTGGCCACCACTGGCTGTTTGTTCATTTTCAGCAGCTACATGGGTGGGATGCTCGTCTACCAAAGCCTCAGCTAGGTCTGACTGTACATTGTGCCTGAGTGCAACATTGTGCAAAATGCAACAGGCAAGGATAATATCAGACACTTTTTGAGGCTTGTATAGAAGAGCCCCACCAGTTCTGTCCAGACACCTAAACCTGGTCTTGAGTAGGCCAAATGTCCTCTCTATAACAGATCTTGTAGATATATGGGCTGCATTGTACCTGTCCTCTGCTTCAGTTTGAGGGTTTAGCACCGGAGTCAAGAGCCACGGCCTAATTCCGTATCCTGAGTCACCTATAATGAATGGAGCACACATAAGCTGACATTAGTGATCAAATTGTACAATGCCAACATTCCTAAATCAACATGTGTTTTGTGTTAGAACATGTAAATATGTACTCACCCAGCAGCCAACCAGGTTCAAAATGTCCCTCTTCGAACGCATGGAAGACTGAAGAGTTCCTCAGGATAGAGGAATCGTGACTGGAACCAGGGAACTTGGGTACCACATGCATTATCCTCATCGTGGCATCACATACCACCTGTACATTGAGTGAATGGTAGTGCTTCCGATTGCGGTACACATGCTCACTCTGACTAGGTGCAATCAAAGCAACATGTGTGCAATCGATTGCACCCAGCACACATGGTATCCCTGCTATATTATAAAAGCCAGTCCTGACTTCCAGCCACTCTGTCGCCTCTGTAGGAAAATGAATATAATTCCTAGCGCGTCTATTGAGTGCATAGAGAAACTGGGTCAAGGCCCGCGAGAATGTAGATTGCGAGACCCCGCCCACTATGCCCACAGTTGTCTGGTATGACGCGGAAGCAAGATAATGTAATGAGCACAGCATTTTAACAAGCCCAGGGACTGCACGACCTCTGGCTGTGAAAAAATCTAAATCCCCCCTTATCTCCTCATAAAGAGCTAAGATTGCTGCTGAACTCAAACGATAGCGACTTACAATCTCCTCCTCACTCATCCCATCTAACAGGGTTCTCTCCCTGTACAGACGCGGACGAGGCACAAGTTGTCTCCTCTGTCTTCTCCTCTGATCTCCTGTCCCTCTACCTGTCCCTCGGCCTGTCCCTCTCCCTGTCCCTGTCGTATCCGCGTCACTGTCACTGTCCCTCGGTGTGTCCCTCCCTTGCCCTATATGATTGTCTTCATCATCAAGCATGTCATAGAAAAGAATGTTCCTCCGTCTCCTAAACATTCGCAACATTTTGAAATGAGTAGCTGTGAATGAGCAGGTAATGTGCGTCCTTTAAATAGGTATGTGATGATGTCAGGTGACATAGTAAAATGCAAGGTGTTACATTAACATAATAAAGTACTTCTGTGGCAAGCTGTGTGCACTTGTTGTTCTAAGTATTTGTTGTGTGTATTCTGCAGGGAATGATGATATTTGGCAATGATGTGACGTGAAGCTTTGTACAAAGATTGCTTGCAAATAAATAGTTGCATGTGCAATGCATGTAACACTTGTGAACGCAAGAGTCAGTCATGTAATGAGACAAAAAGGCTGAGATTGACGTGGGAAAAGTTTTGTGTAACATGTGTAATTATCCATGTTATTGTGACATGTTGGCAACAATGAATAGTCGTGTGCATATGCATGCATTTGTGTAAGGAGGATAGTTGGTATAGAATGAGTTTACAAGGTGTCCCAATGATGAATTACTGTACATGTGTGTATAAGTTAGGTTGAAGTGCTTGTAATGCTACGGTTACAATGTAAACATGCAATGTGATTGAGCGTCCAATAAGTGACGTCATGAAAATAGGGAGGACCCAAAAGTATATGTAAACATGAGAAGACAGATGTACATGAACGTTTAAAGATGCGTGTCACATTACAAGCATTGTGTAATGTAAAGGAAGATGAATATACTGTGTATGAGTGACATGTGTGACATGTGTGACATCATGTAAATAATTGTCGCTGAGTTGAGTAAAATGTGTGATATGATGTGAGGTTCTCCTTTAAGAGTGTAGTATAGTATTTTCCCTTGCCACATCATCACATGATGAGTAATGTGACCCGCAAATGCTGCAAACATGTAAAAGTCGAATGTTATGCAAATAAGACACATCAGCTGTGACACAATGCAGGGAATGCCCCCACACTGTAATGCAAATCCCCCTTGTATTGTGAGCAATGAAACGTAAACAGTACTATACTGTTATACGTCCCCGCTCCATTGACTTCCATTGATGTACAGAAGATTTTTTTTTTCTAAGTGCCGTTCCGGCAGCCTTAGCGATCGTTCTCCCGTCCAAACTGCCAACTTTAGTTGGCGGGAGAAATCGGCCATAACATCTCAATTTCGTAGTGCCGATCAGCCCCGATAAGCTGTTTTTTTTTGTTGAATCCAGCCGATTTAAAAAAGTGGCGATCAGTGTCGAAAACAGGCTTATCGGCAGGCGACTGGCCATAACCAAATTATCGGCTCCGAAACCTGGCGATATGAAGCACTTATCGGCGCTTACTGAATCTCAAACCCAATTTTGGCTATAACATGGCCATATTTCCCTTATCAACGCTTACTGCATGAGGCCCTTAATGCGGACATGGGTTTTCTCACACCCTATCAAAATTGTTTGTAATTATCCTGCTTGCCTCTATTCTTATCCACACTTTCTCTCCCCCCCCCAGAATCCCTCCCCCTCCCCACCTTTCTTTGTCACTGTCCCCTGGCTTCAAAGACTTAACACCCTACCTTATCTACAGTACATATCTGTTGTTTTTTTTGTTTTTTGTTTTTCCTCTCTCTACTATGTTTTAGCCATTGAATCCTTTGTATAACAGTATTGCTTGACCTGAAGAAGAGAGGATAACTCTCGAAAGCTTGTCCTATGATATATTGTTAGTCCAATAAAAAAGGTATCACCTAATACTGAAGAACTCATTTATTCTGCACTATCGCAACTGGACTAACACGGCTATTTTCTTCTTTAAATATATATATATATATATACATACATACATACATACATACATACATACATACATACATACATACATACAGTACATATATATATATATATATATAGAATCCAATGCACAGCTGGCACACCATATGCAAGTAAAAAAGTTTTGGTGCTTATCCCATAAAGCAATAACAGACCATACGATACCGGTTGCAACATGACATCAAGGGACAGCACGCAGGTAAGTAAATCATGAATTTTCTATATTTGATAGAAGACACAAAAACCGACGTTTCGGTCCCCCAGTGGGACCTTTCTCAAGGTGGTGCACCTTGAGAATGGTTCCACTGGGGGACCGAAACGTCGGTTTTTGTGTCTTCTATCAAATATAGAAAATTCATGATTTACTTACCCCTGCGTGCTGTCCCTTGATGTCGTGTTGCAACCGGTATCGTATGGTCTATATATATATATATATATATATATATATATAACAATGTGCCCAAGTGAAGTTGGCATACAAAGAGATCATCTGCAACCAACTTCTCAGCTACACCAATCAGATTGGTCTCTGTAAGAAGCTCAGCAGAAGCTACTGCTATATACCTTAGGCCTGTAATATAGAGCACGCTGGTGCGCATACGGGCGTGCGCATGGCATTGTGCATGCATGTGGCATGCGCGTTTCATTTATATGCTGTAAGCCGTGGCGTGCACAGCTAGGAGGTGTGGCTATAGATGTCACAGCGATAGCCACACTGTGATAGGCTTGGCAGCATCACGTGGCGCGGCAGCAGTGCGAAAATATACATTTTCATGTATTTGCTGTGATCTGACATGCCACCGCTCACGGCCATGCGCGCGCGTCTTGACTTTATCAACGTCAGCCTTCCACAGCCAATTGTAATTGACGTGCGCCCTATATTACACGCCATAGGCTACAGTGCAGAGACTACAGCTATGATCGGCGATCTGTAGGGGAGATTTAGGGAGAGCACGGGGACAGGGCCATGATAGTGAGCACGGGCATATCTGCCATGACTGCGAGTGGTCGCATGACTGTGTCGTGACACGGGAAGACAAAATTCTTGACTTCCCTTCAAGCATGGGCACACACACACAGCCACTGGGGCCTGCCCCATAGAGGGCTGTGGTGTGTGCTACAACGTGTGCGCCACCTTGACCACCAGGGACTCAGCCTTAGGTATCCAGTGATTTTATATCAGGTCACATGTGGTGGGACAGTACCTAAATATCCTTTGCAGATTAAACTAAACAAAATTATTATTTTGTTTCAGTCAGTGATTAGGTTTTAAATGTGCAGCTTTGGAGATGGAGATTATTCCTTCACCCTGGTGACATCCTCTTTTATTTCAGCTACAGTCCATAGTCAAGACTTTCAAGACTTCAGCCGTCTGACATTTTAATCTTGTGTATAACTGTAACATACGCACATAACATATATTATCTCTAACTGTCCATGAAATGTCTGTAAATATAATGTATAACCTCTGTTCATTTAATGTAACCATGTATCATAACTCTGTGTCCAGGGCTTACATGAAAACGAGAGGTAACTCTCAATGTATTACTTACGGGTAAAACATTTTATAAATAAATAGGAAAAGTTGCATCATTAACCTAATTGAAAGCAAAGCCTAATTAGAGGGGAAATGAAGTAGACAGAGCTAGAGACACAGCAGGCTTTCATCTGAGATGTCAACAAACAGACATTGTAACTAAAACCAGACAGCGACTGCAGTGCTTCATTTACATCTTCGGTCTCACTGTGCAAGAATTTGAAATGGTGGTGTGGGGGGGGGGAGGGGGGTTAAAAGAAACGGGGATAAACAAAAATAA